>NC_143131.1:51139599-51441653 GCF_059928025.1 Delphinapterus leucas | reverse complement strand
CACAAGAGAAGGAAAAGACCTATAACAACGAACACAAAACAATTTAGAAAATGGGAATAGGAACATACATATTGATAATTACCTTAAATGTAAATGGATTAAATGCTCCCACCAAAAGACACAGATTGGCTGAATGGATACAAAAACAAGACCCTTATATATGCTGTCTACAAGAGGCCCACTTCAGACCTAGAGACACATACAGACTGAAAGTAAGGGGATGGAAAAAGGTATTCCATGCAAATAGAAACCAAAAGAAATCTGGAGTAGCAATTCTCATATCAGACAAAATAGACTTTAAAATAAAGACTATTAGAAGAGACAAAGAAGGACACTACATAATGATCAAGGAATCGATCCAAGAAGAAGATATAACAATTGTAAATATTTATGCACCCAACATAGGAGCACCTCAATACATAAAGCAAATACTAACAGCCATAAAAGGGGAAATCGACAGTAACACACTCATAGTAGGGGACTTTAACACCCCACTTTTACCCATGGACAGGTCATCCAAAATGAAAATAAATAAGGAAACACAAGCTTTAAATGATACATTAAACAAGATGGACTTAATTGATATTTATAGGACACTCCATCCAAAAACAACAGAATACACATTTTTCTCAAGTGCTCATGGAACATTCTCCAGGATAGATCATATCTTGGGTCACAAATCAAGCCTTGGTAAATTTAAGAAAATTGAAATTGTATCAAGTATCTTTTCTGACCACAACGCCATGAGACTAGATATCAATTACAGGAAAAGATCTGTAAAAAATACAAACACATGGAGGCTAAACAATACACTACTTAATAATGAAGTGATCACTGAAGAAATCAAAGAGGAAATCAAAAAATAGCTAGAAACAAATGACAATGGAGACACGACGACCCAAAACCTATGGGATGCAGCAAAAGCAGTTCTAAGTGGGAAGTTTATAGCAATACAAGCCCACCTTAAGAAGCAGGAAACATCTCGAATAAACAACCTAACCTTGAACCTCAAGCAATTAGAGAAAGAAGAACAAAAAAACCCCAAAGCTAGCAGAAGGAAAGAAATCATAAAAATCAGATCAGAAATAAATGAAAAAGAAATGAAGGAAATGATAGCAAAGATCAATAAAACTAAAAGCTGGTTCTTTCAGAAGATAAACAAAATAGATAAACTACTAGCCAGGCTCATCACGAAGAAAAGGGAGAAGACTATAATCAATAGAATTAGAAATGAAAAAGGAGAAGTAACAAATGACACTGCAGAAATATAAAAGATCATGAGAGATTACTACAAGCAACTCTATGCCAATAAAATGGACAATCTGGAAGAAATGGACAAATTCTTAGAAATGCACAACCTGCCAAGATTGAATCAGGAAGAAATAGAAAATATGAACAGACCAATCACAAGCACTGAAATTGAAACTGTGATTAAAAATCTTCCAACAAAGAAAAGCCCAGGACCAGATGGCTTCACAGGCGAATTCTATCAAACATTTAGAGAAGAGCTAACACCTATCCTTCTCAAACTGTTCCAAAATATAGCAGAGGGAGGAACACTCCCAAATTCCTTCTACGAGGCCACCATCACCTTGATACCAACACCAGACAAGGATGTCACAAAGAAAGAAAACTACAGGCCAATATCACTGATGAACATAGATGCAAAAATCCTCAACAAAATACTAGCAAACAGAATCCAACAGCACATTAAAAGGATCATACACCATGATCAAGTGGGGTTTATTCCAGGAATGCAAGGATTCTTCAATATACGAAAATCTATCAATGTGATAAACCATATTAACAAATTGAAGGAGAAAAACCATATGATCATCTCAATAGATGCAGAGAAAGCTTTTGACAAAATTCAACACCCATTTATGGTAAAAACTCTGCAGAAAGTAGGCATAGAGGGAACTTTCCTCAACAGAATAAAGGCCATATATGACAAGCCCACAGCCCACATCATCCTCAATGGTGAAAAACTGAAAGCATTTCCACTAAGATCAGGAACAAGACAAAGTTGCCCACTCTCACCACTCTTATTCAACATAGTTTTGGAAGTTTTAGCCACAGCAATCAGAGAAGAAAAGGAAATAAAAGGAATCCAAATCAGAAAAGAAGAAGTAAAGCTGTCACTGTTTGCAGATGACATGATACTATACATAGAGAATCCTAAAGATGCTACCAGAAAACTACTAGAGCTAATCAATGAATTTGGTAAAGTAGCAGGATACAAAATTAATGCACAGAAGTCTCTGGCATTCCTATATACTAATGATGAAATATCTGAAATTGAAATCAAGAAAACACTCCCATTTACCATTGCAACAAAAAGATTAAAATATCTAGGAATAAACCTACCTAAGGAGACAAAAGACCTGTATGCAGAAAATTATAAGACACTGATGAAAGAAATTAAAGACGATACAAATAGATGGAGAGATATACCATGTTCTTGGATTGGAAGAATCAACATTGTGAAAATGACCCAAAGCAATCTATAGATTCAATGCAATCCCTATCAAACTACCACTGGCATTTTTCACAGAACTAGAACAAAAAATTTCACAATTTGTATGGAAACACAAAAGACCCCGAATAGCCAAAGCAATCTTGAGAACGAAAAACGGAGCTGGACAAATCAGGCTCCCTGACTTCAGGCTATACTACAGAGCTACAGTAATCAAGACAGTATGGTACTGGCACCAAAACAGAAAGATAGATCAATGGAACAGGATAGAAAGCCCAGAGATAAACCCACACACATATGGACACCTTATCTTTGATAAAGGTGGCAGGAATGTACAGTGGAGAAAGGACAGCCTCTTCAATAAGTGGTGCTGGGAAAACTGGACAGATACATGTAAAAGTATGAGATTAGATCATCACTCCCTAACACCATACACAAAAATAAGCTCAAAATGGATTAAAGACATAAATGTAAGGCCAGAAACTATCAAACTCTTAGAGGAAAACATAGGCAGAACACTCGGTGACATAAATCACAGCAAGATCCTTTCTGACCCCCCTCCCAGAGAAATGGAAATAAAAACAAAAATAAACAAGTGGGACCTAATGAAACTTCAAAGCTTTTGCACAGCAAGGGAAACCATAAACAAGACCAAAAGAAAACCCTCAGAATGGGAGAAAATATTTGCAAATGAAGCAACTGACAAAGGATTAACCTCCAAAATTTAGAAGCAGCTCATGCAGCTCCATAACAAAAAAACAAACAACCCAATCCAAAAATGGGCAGAATACCTAAATAGACATTTCTCCAAAGAAGATATACAGACTGCCAACAAACACATGAAAGAATGCTGAACATCATTAATTGTTAGAGAAATGCAAATCAAAACTACAATGAGATATCATCTCACACCAGTCAGAATGGCCATCATCAAAAAATCTAGAAACAATAAATGCTGGAGAGGGTGTGGAGAAAAGGGAACACTCTTGCACTGCTGGTGGGAATGTGAATTGGTTCAGCCACTATGGAGAACAGTATGGAGGTTCCTTAAAAAACTACAAATGGAACTACCATATGACCCAGCAATCCCACTACTGGGCATATACCCTGAGAAAACCAAAATTCAAAAAGAGTCATGTACCAAAATGTTCATTGCAGCTCTATTCACAATAGCCCGGAGATGGAAACAACCTAAGTGCCCATCATCAGATGAATGGATAAAGAAGATATGGCACATATATACAATGGAATATTACTCAGCCATAAAAAGAAACGAAATTGAGCTATTTGTAATGAGGTGGATAGACCTAGAGTCTGTCATACAGAGTGAAGTAAGTCAGAAAGTAAAAGACAAATACCGTATGCTAACACATATATATGGAATTTAAGAAAAAAAAATGTCATGAAGAACCTAGGGGTAATTCAGGAGTAAAGACACAGACCTACTGGAGAATGGACTTGAGGATATGGGGGGGGAGGGTGAGCTGTGACAGGGCGAGAGAGAGTCATGGACATATATACACTAACAAACGTAAGGTAGGTAGCTAGTGGGAAGCAGCCGCATGGCACAGGGATATCGGCTCGGTGCTTTGTGACCGCCTGGAGGGGTGGGATAGGGAGGGTGGGAGGGAGGGAGACGCAAGAGGGAAGAGATATGGGAACATATGTATATGTATAACTGATTCACTTTGTTATAAAGCAGAAACTAATACACCATTGTAAAGCAATTATACCCCAATAAAAATGTTAAAAAAATAAAATAAAATAAGTTGGAAACAGAACATACCAAAACTTATGGTATGCAGCAAAGCACTTCTAAGAGGGAAGTTCTTGACAATAAGTGCCTATATTAAGAAGAAAGAACCCAAATAAACAACCTAACTCTACATATTAAGGAACAAGAACAAGAAGAACAAACTGAGCCCAAAGTTAGCAGAAGGAAGGAAAACAAAGATTAGAGGAGAAATCAATGAAAGAGAGACTAGGAAAACAATAGAAAAGATTAACCAAACTAAGATAAACAAAAAGGACAAACATATATCTAGACTAATCAAGGGGAAAAAATGACCAAAAATCAAAATTCTTAAAAGTCATATCACAGAAATACAACAAACCATAAGAGGCTATCATAAACAACTGTATGCCAACAAACTGATCAGCCTAAAATTAAGTGAAAATATTCTTAGAAACATACAAACTACCAACATTGAATCAGGAAAATGGAAAGTCTGAATAGATCAATTACTGGTAAGAAGATTGAATCAGTAATCAAAAACCTCAGAACAAAGGAAAGCCCAGGACCAGAGGACTTCACTGGTAAATTTTACCAAATATTTAAAGAAGAATTAATGCCAATCCTCTGTCGTCCCAAAAAAAAAAAAAAAATTGAAAAGGGAATACTCTCTAATTCATTTAACAGGGCCAACATCAGCCTGATATCAAAGGCAGAAAAGGACACAACCAGAAAATAAAACTACAGACCAATATCCCTGATGAATATATATGCAAAAATTCTCAATAAAATACTAGCAAACTGAATTCAGCAGCACAGAAAAGAATCATTCACCATGATCAAATGGGACTTTTTTTTTACCTGGGATACAAGGTTAGTTCAACATATGCAAATCAATCAGTGTTAAATCACATATTAATAGAAGGAAAAAACCACATGATAACCTCAATAGATCCAGAAAAAGCATTTGACAAAATTCAACATTTATTTATGACAAAAACTCTTAGAAAGTTAGGTATAGAAGGAATGCACTTCCACATAATAAAGGCCATATATGGTAAGCTCACAGCTAATATCACACTAAATGGTGCAAGTTTGAAAGCTTTGCCTGTAAGATCAGGAGCAAGACAGGGGTGTCCACTCTCACCACTCCTATTCAATATGGTACTGGAATTCCTGCCAGAGAAATCAGGCAAGAAAATGAAATAAAAGGCATCAGAATGGGAAAAGAAGAAATTAAATTGTCTCTATTTGTAAATGACTTGATTTTATGTATAGAAAATCCTGAAGAATCCACCAAAAACCTGTTAGATCTAATCAACCAATTCAGTAAAGGTATAGGATACAAAATTAACACACAAAACTCAGTAGCATTTATATACCCTAACAATGAATTATCTAAAAAGGAAATAAAGAAAACCTCATTTATGAGATCATCAAAAACAATAGGGCTTCCCTGGTGGCACAGTGGTTGAGAGTCCACCTGCCGATGCAAGGGACATGGGTTCGTGCCCCGGTCTGGGAAGATCCCACATGCCATGGAGCAGCTGGGCCCGTGAGCCATGGCCGCTGAGCCTGCGCGTCTGGAGCCTGTGCTCCGCAACGGGAGAGGCCACAACAGTGAAAGGCCTGCATACCACAAAAAAAATAAATAATAATAAAAAAATAAAAACAATAGAATACTTAGTAATAAATTTGAGGAGAAAAGTCTCTACTCTGAAAACTACAAGACATTAATGACATAAAATGAAGAAGACACAAATAAATGTAAAGGTGTCCTGTGTTCATGGATTGAAATAATTAATACTGTTAAAATGTCCATACTACCAAAAGCCATCTAGGGATACAGTGCAATCTCTATTAAGATTCCAATGTTTTTTGTGTTCTTTTTAACAGAAGTAGGAAAAATACTCCTAAAATTGAAATGGAAACATAAAAGACCCCAAATGATCAAAGCAATTCTGAGAAGAACAACAAAGTGAGTGGCATCACACTTCCTGATTTCAAGATATACTATAAAGCTACAGTAATCAAAACAGTGTGATATTGGCATAAAAACAGATAGACCAATGGAACAGAACTGCAAGCCCAGAAATAAACCCAATGATATAAGTCAACTAATATTTGACAAGGGAACCAAGAATACTCAATGGAGAAAAGACAGCCTCTTCAGTAAATAGTGCTGGGAAAATTGGATATTCACATGTAAAAGAATGAAACTAGACCCCTATCTTACACCACTCACAAAAATAAACTCATTATGGATTAAAGACTTAAACTTGAGACCTGAAACCATGAAACTGCTAGAAGAAAACATAGAAAAACATTTCCTTGTTAGGGGTCTTGGCAATGTTATTTTTTGGATATGACACCTAAAGCACAAGCAACAAAATTAAAAATAAACATAGGGGACTACATCAAACTAAAAATTATCTGCACAGCTAAAGAAACAATCAACAAATTGAAAAGACAACTGATGGAATGGGAAAAAATATTTGCAAACCATATATCCAATAATGGATTAGTACCCAAAATATATAAAGAACTCATAGAACTCAATAGCACAAAACCTCAAATAATCCATTTTAAAAATAGGCAAAAGACCTGAATAGATATTTCTCTGAAGAAGATATAGGAAAGGCCAACAGATACATGAAAAGATGTTCAACATCACTAGTCGTTAGGGAAATGCAAATCAAAATCACAATGAGCTATATCACCTTATGTCTGTTAGAATAGTCATCAGAAGGACACAAGATAACAAATGCTGGTGAAGATATGGAGAAAAGATAACTCTTGTGCACTACTGTTGGGATTGTAAATTAGTACAACCACTATGGAAAACAGGATAGAGGATCCTCAAAAAATTAAAAATATAAATACACATAGGATCCAGCAGTTCCATCTCTGGGAATACAGTTGATCCTTGAGCAACATGGGTTTGAACTGCAGAGGTCCACTCACACAAGGATATTTTTCAGCAGTAAGTACTACAATACTACATGATCCATGGTTGGTTGAATCTGTGAATGCAGAGGAACTGCAGATATAGGGGAATGAGTAAGTTATACATAGATTAACCCTCATGTTATTCAAGGGTCAACTGTATATACAAATGAAAGGAAAACACAAACTCAAAGATAACCCAACCCCCATGTTCAAAGCAGCATTAGAATAGCCAAGATATAGAAGCAACCTAAGTGCTCATAGATAGATGAATGGATAAAGATTTTATATATATATATATATATATATATAATGAAATATTATTCAGCCATAAAAAATGAGGGAATCCCGCCATTTGCAACTATATGGTTGGACCTTGAGATCATTATGCTAAGTGAAATAAGTCAGAGAAAGACAAATGCTATGGTCTCACTTATAAGTGAAATTTTAAAAAAAAATCATAGAAAAAGAGTTCAGGGATTCCCTGGTGGCACAGTGGTTGAGAGTCTGCTGATGCAGGGGACACGGGTTCGTGCCCCGGTCCAGGAAGATCCCACATGTCGCAGAGTGGCTGGGCCTGTGAGCCATGGCCGCTGAGCCTGCGCGTCCGGAGCCTGTGCTCTGCAATGGGAGAGGCCACAACAGTGAGAGGCCCACATACCGCAAAAAAAAAAAGAGTTCAAATTTGTGGTTACTAGACACAGGGGGAGGAGAGGGTTATGAGAAATGTGGTCAAAAGATACAAACTTCCAGTAATAAGTACTAAGGATGTACTATATATCACAATGACTTTGTCAACAGCATTCATATATATCACATAGCAGTGCTATGAGAGTAATTCCTATGAATCCTCATCACAAGGAAAATTTCTTTTCTTTTCAAATTTGCTTTATCTTTTTATTAGGTCTACTTGAGATGATAGATGCTAACTAAACTTATAGTGATAAATCATTTCACAATTTATGTAAGTCATTATACTGTACACATTAATATTTTACAGTGATGTATGTCAATTACATCTCAATAAAACTGGGAAAACATAACTTGGGGAAGGTGTGTGTATGCTACAAAATGGCTGTCACCTTACCTCCATCCTTTAGCTTTCACAAGACAGTACACTGTGAAACCTAAAAGCTAGAGATAAAAAGGACATCAAAATTGAGATCTGTTTGAAAGTTTGACCACCTGAACAAAAGAGCAACTGTGATGAGCCAAACTAAGTAGGGATATTAGTGAAGTTATTTCGAGGATGTAAGAACTATAAGTAAGCTTTTCTAGTTCTTGTATTTTGAGATAAACTCAGACAAACTGAGTACATCTGTATATTGCAGAGAAAGCATGTTAGACTTCATCCCTGGTATATTAGTTATCTATTGCTGGAACATGCTACCTGAAAACTTAGATAATTTTTAGTTAATATATATTGATGTTTTACTTCACGAGCAGTTGCTGATATATGTAGGAATGGAATAATGGCATACTCTGCTTGGGTTATTTTTTATGAGATTGAAGTCAACATGTCAGCCAGCTGCAGTCATCTGAAGGTTTGACTGGGGTTGGAGAACCTGTTCCCAAGATGGTTCATGTTGACTGTTGGCAGAAGCCCTCATTTCTTCACCATGTAGAACCTCTACATAGGACTGCTTGACTATAAAACATTGTAGTTATCCTCCCCCAAAGCCAGTGATCAGCTCTAGCCTGTGAAAAATACACTGTCACTTCTTCAGTGTTCTATTGGTCACACAGAAAAGTTATGACTAAAAACTACATAAAACATGAATATCAAGTGGCAAGCATCACTGGGGGCCATCTTGGAGGCTGGCTACCACGCTTGGTATTGATATCTTCAACTTCCAAGGCTAGATCTTTCCACAGAGCAGCTGTTAGAGCAAAACACAGATTAAATTTCATAATCAATCTGAACTTCTGCCTATTTCAAAACCTTTTAAGGATTTATGGTCTCTTTTTTTCCAACTAGCATATAATCATGTGTATTGGTTCGCTAGGGCTGCCATAACAAAATAACAAACTTATTTTCTCACAGTTCTTGAGGCTAGAAGTCCAAGACTAAGGTGCTGGCAGGTTTAGCCTGCAGATGGCCACCTTCTTGCTGTGTCCTCACATGAATGCCCCTCAGTCTGCGTGTTATCTGTGTCCTGATTTACTCTTTGTATAAAGATTCCTGTCATACTGGATTAAGGCCCACTCATGTGACCTCATTTTACTTAATTGCCTTTTTAAAGACCCCATCTCCAAATCTAGTCACATTCTGAGGTACAGACAGTTAGAACTTCAGTGTATGAATTGGTGGGTGGGGAGCACAATTTAGCCCACAACACCATGCATCTGACCTAGCCTTTAAAAGACTATACAGTTGACCTTTGAACAACGTGGGGGTTAGGGGTGCCAACTCTCCTCACAGTCAAAAATTTGCACATACCTTACAGTTGGCCCTCCATATCCACTGTTCCTCTGGTTCCATATCCACTGATTCAACCAGATGTGCAGTACTATAGTATTTACTATTGAAAAAGTCTGCATACAAGTAAACCCATGCAGTTCAAACCCATGTTGTTCCAGGGTCAATTGTATAGCTAAAATCCAGTGACTCATACTTTGCATTTATTTGAGTGACAAAGAAGGTCAAACAGTTTCAAATCATCTATCATTACATTCCATTGAACCAAAGCTAAGAAGTTTTTCTTTTTTCTTTCTTTTATCAATAGAAAAGCAGTACCCTTCCTTTTAAAAGAAATAATCCAAAAGGAAACCTTCTTGGACAGCTCTTCTAGCTCAGCTATCACCTTTTCAATGAGGACTACACAGACCATAGCTACCTTTCCTTACCTTCTGCCATGACCAGTTCTTTATGTTGATTTATGTTTTCATAGTACTGTCTAAGGCCTAATTTATTATGTTTATTGCTTGTTGCTTCCTACTGGAATTTTAGCGCCATGAGAGCAAGGATTTTTGTTTGGCACATGGTATGGCTCGATAATAGAATTTATCTTATCTCACTAAACAAGCTCCATTTCCCTTATTTTAATCTTTTTAGTTGCGTCATTATTTACATCACAGCCCTTCCCAGCATTACACATGGACAACTAAGGGAAAACTGAGAAACGGACCTTCAGGAATATGAGGGAAAGAATACTCTAACCTGAAAAATAACATCTCCACTTGTTTGCCTTTCATCAAACAATTAGGGAAAGAAATTCAGAGTAACATAGCATTTATACTAAAATCATGTAACAAATAGTATCAGATCCTTCACTGTATTTCCATGTAAGCATTATTTTTCTCCTTAAGAAAAATATATGGAAGAAAGGAGAGACTAATATAAACATAATTGTGATATGCTCTACAAGACATCTTCAAAATAAAGGAGGCAACATGTATGGGTATGGAATTAAAGGAAGTCTTGCTAGAGAAGTTGATATATGAAATTGAAAGGAAAAAACTATTTTGACAAGTGGAGATGGAGGACAGCCTTTCAGGTGGCCAGAATTAAATTGGAAAGCCAGAGAGCTTAGAAAGCCATGAACACTTAGTTGTAGTGAACATTACCTATGGTAATTTGACTGAACTCAGAGTACATGTTGAGACACAGTAGAAAAAGTAACTAGAAATACACATTGGAGAAAAGTCATAGAAGACCTGAATGGCCACAGTAAGTTGTTGGAATTTGGCCAGTTAGCAACTGAGAGTCACTGAACTTTTCTTGGAAGAAGACTATCATGGTCAGGGAGTCCCTCAAGGAAGATTAATCTGGCAGTATCAAACTGATACTGAAATTTTGACAAATTGAGATAAGAATACCTCCTATGTAAGTTAAAACCCTTAAAATTGGTTCATTAACTTAGAAGTATTTAAGAAAAGTGCTCTAAAACGATACATTTAGTGTGCCTCTGTTTCCTTATCTCTAAAATGAAGGCAATAATAGTATTGAATCCACAAGATTGTTGTAAGAATTAAATGATTTAATATATGTAAAACACTAAGCAAGTGCTATACAGGAGTTTATTGTTGTTATTATCCATTTGAACCTGGATGAGTCATTTAATCTCTGTGCCTTGTTTTCCTTATCTGTAAGATGGGGATAATAATGGTAACCTAGGTCTGTAGATATCCTTAAAGCTGAAATATGTTAAGTATAAATCTCTTTAAAATTTCCAGGTATATACCAGGTGATTAATAAGGGTTAGCTATTGCTATTGTTGTTACAATCACTCTCAACATACATGAACACAATTGGGAAACATCAGGAAAAAAATGTAAAATTCTGACGCATTCATACCAAACTTCCATGTCATTATTCCATAGTTTAATAATTTAAGTAGATAAGACTTTGATTGTGGCTACTCAACTCAATTCTCCCCAAAGCTGTGGTTTTCCCTGCCAAAGTATCTTTTGACCTACATCAATTACATTTTTGGTGTGGGTCAACATGGATGTGCTTGACTGGCTAATGAGAGGAGGAATTTTCCAGAAAGAAAAATATGCTATTTTCTAAATGCTCAGAAAGAAATCTTAAAGACTTTTCTAGTTGGGGAAAAAGAGACCAAACCTGGAGGAAAATTTCAGGATAGTTACATTAATCAAAAAATTAATGCACCAGCAAATCTTAATTGCAGCATGCTTTGTACAAGGTACTAAACTAGGCACCCTGAAAGGTCCAAAGAAATTAAAGATAAGGCTTAATTCTGACTTAAAATCTGACACATATATTAGTTTCTAATGCTACATAACAAATTATCTCAAAATTAGCCTAAAACAACAGAAATGTATGGTCTTATAGTCTTTATGGGTGAGGTGTTTGAGAACAATGTAGCTGGATTCTCTGCTCAGGGATTCACAACGCTGAAATCAAGGCATTGGATGGGCTGTATCCTCATCTAGAGCTCAGGATCCTCTTTCAAGATCATTCAGGTTGTTGACAGAATACACTTCCTGTGGCTAATAAATACTGAGGTCCCTATTTATTGCTGGATGTGGGCAAGGGAGAGGGTTTACTCTTAGCTCCTAGAAGCTGCCCTTAGGTCTTAGCTACATGGCCCTCTTACAACATGGAAGGTTTTTCTTCAAAGCCAGCAGAAGACTCTCTCCAGTCTGCTAAGAAGAAGTCTTATAGAACTTAATATAATTACTTTAGTGACTATACTATTACCTTTCCTATATAGTATAACTTATCATATTAATGGTTTCTACCCACATTAAAGGGTAAAAGATGATACAGGGTGGACGTGCCAGGAGGGGGGAATCTTGGGGACCATCTTAGAAAATACTGTCTATCTCACATATACATTTTCAAAAATCTGAAATATATGAAAGTAAAACCTACGAAAACCCCTGGGGGCCAAGGCTGACAAGGAAGAAGAATGGTTTGGGGAAGAATTTCTGAAAGGAGAGAAAAAGAGGGCCAAGGATCTGAGCAAGTCAGATACATGTTGGCAGCAGTTTCACCCAAACCCCCTGCTTCCTTTAGTAGTTCTTCTAGCCTGGGAGTTTTCAAGCTCAGCTTCTACTAAAAAGTCTCTCTTTTTTGATTTCTCAGAAACAGACTAATGGGGATTTGTATGGTATGTTAGTATCTTCAGAGCATTCTCTCATATACATGTCACTTAACATTTTTTAATCCCACTTCAAGAATCAAGAACTTCCCATGTCTTCATCTCCACATTCCCTCCTCCTTCCATGACTGCCACCATTCTTGACCTCTGGTGCTGAGCACAATGCTACTGAGATCACTGTGCCCAGAAGCCACTGCCAGTCTTTGACTAGAACACAGAAACAGGAGGATCCTGGAATGGTCACTGGCTACACAAGAACAACCTAGGGGCATCAGGCTTAGTGGCCTTAGTTTCACTTCAAGAGAACAAATCTTCCAATAAGTGTTCTTCATGAAATCTTTCAACACTATTCAGTGAAGAAACCAGAAAGTTGCTAACAAATCCTAAAGAAAACAGTTGACATAGGGAATTGTCTATTGTTGGGCAAAGACCATGATGTTATTTTTAGTGCACATAGCCATTACATTATGGATGTCAAGGGGAAAAAAAGGCTTTCTGAGAAAAATTATATCCCCATAATTGTGGAGACAGAGCAAAATGAATGCTTTCAAAAATTGTATTAAGGAGCTTGTCACTTTTTTTGCTAGCCTTATTGTAGTTATGCCCTTTGAAAAGGACCATAGCAGGTTATTCTGTCTAATCTTTGTTTTACTGAATGCAGCGTGCAACTTTTGGGCTGCAAATAATCAAACCAAAGCACAAGGGATGGAAATTTGAATATACAGGTAAATACAGGATTCAAGTGTCAAATCTTATCATGAATTAAAAAAGTATATATATATATTTTCATTTTTGTTAAATGGACATAAAAATATAATCAGTTTTGATGTATTATTTATTTATATGAATGCAAAGCCTTCTGCCAGGTGGTTTAGAGAATAGGATACAAAATGAAGCAATAAATAATAAAGTCAGAGTTGGAGAAATAATTATTAGTCAAATCTTGAAACTGGTAAACAGGGAAAAAAAAAAACCAAGAGAATATGGACTTCTTAGTGAAGAGACTTATAAGAGAAAACATAGAATAAATGAGAATTAGAAATTCTGTCTCAGATATTTTATTATTTTATCTATCCATTCATTCTTTCCACAAATAGTTATTATCTACTATAGGACTGTCACTATGCTAGGTGTTTTTCATGTATTTTATGAGTTTATTTAATCCTCCCAATCAACTCAGGAGGTTGGCTCAGTTAGTATCCCTAGCTTAGAGATGAGAAAACTGAAGGTTTCAGAGGATAAATTGCCCAAGATCACCTAGCTAATACATCAGAGAACCTAGCTTTTAACCTAAAACAAACGGGTTTAACTAACAAGTTGACTCTTCCTAGAAAAGACATTGTCTAACAACCATTGAAAATAAATGGCAATGCTAAGAAGAATAGTTCAATTTGAATATAGGAGTACCATGATGAAAATATATTTAAAGACCACTACTCAGAGACAGCAGTGGGCATTCATTAATTTTTTGCCTTCTCAGAAATGTACTTCTGTATTTTGAATAATTCTTTACTATGACTCACCCCCCTGACAGGTTCTGATGAAAGTCCAATTCCAGTACTCCATGCCCCTGTCTATAGAAATTTCTCTGCAGATGGTATCTTCATCAAAGGAGTCAGTCACAGCACATAGCCAGATTATTTTCTGACTAAAACTGGCAGTCAAGTGTCTCTTTCTTCTTAGATCACTGAACTGGAGGAATGTGAATGTGGAGTAGCCCGAGACCATGCCCCTTACACAGAGAAAGTTTTATGTAAAAGATGAGAATTAAACCAACAGAGAGAAGAAATTAGAGATGGAAAAGAGATTTGATAGCTTGCAAGTCCTTCATTCAGTTGGCACTGAGGCAAGTCTTACCCCTCCCTTCTTACCAGGTTAGTTACATGTGCCAATAAACTCTCCTTTTTGACTTAAGCTAACTCACTTAAAGAGCCCTAGAGAATACAAGCTGACTAAACAGGAGGTTTGTATGATCTTGAGAGTTGTAAGGTGCTGAAAAACCATGCTAGTGAAGTAACAGTGTAAATGGAAAAGAAGCTCTCAAAGATATCTTAGAGAAAGTATCCACAGAACTTCAAAACATGATGAACTTGACAGGATGGTGGAGAACAGAGATTCCAAATCTAAGGGAGTAGCAAGATCATCAGTTAGGAGATGGTATCATCATCTAATTGATTATATTGTGGTAGATACAATGATAGCAACTGAATTTTGCTTTGTATGTAGTACACACATCAACCCTCTGAGCAAAAAACATACTAACTCCTTGACTAAGCTGGCCCCAACCATTCTCCAAATCAGCCATATTTGTCTAAATTTTTGCAATTCCTTGCAGATCCCTAGACCACCACCACCTTGTCACGCCATTCTTTATGAACTTGTTCTCTTCTTCCTTTGTGTTCCCTCTTCTAGGGCTTCAAGGCAAAGTTAAATTCTCTAAGTTCTACAAAACCTTCTCTAAATGTTTCCAGGTCTCCTCTTTATCAGACAGCAAATCTATTTGGGGCTTAGAAAGTACTACTTTGCATTGCTATTTTTGTTATATGTAAATCCAGACAGACCTAACAAATTGAAGAGCTATCGACTTTTTAAGCCTTAGGACCCTCATGTATTTATTACTCAATAACATAAATATTATACAGCAAAAATGAGTTCTAGTAATTACAGACAGCAAAGTAAGAATTTTCATTAACTACATATCTGTAACATTAATTTTATGTTTTAATTAATGATAGATTCTTATTTTACTGGTGACTGTAATTACTATGGGTCAATATGTACTTACATACAGTATGTATACTGCGTGTGTGTGTGTGTATTGTGTGTATTTTCAGAAACATTTCAAATAGTATATAAGCTGAAGCATAACCTGGACAAAGACCAAAGCCAGAGTATAAATAACCTGCTAAAATTATTTGTATTTCATTCATTCCTTTTCTTATTTTAAAATTCTAGATGAAAAAAAACCCTTTTTGTATTAAAGGCAGTTCTATAGTTTCATGTATTCAGGCAGGTAGGTCAGGCACCACTGTATTCTTCATTACATGAGATTCAGGTTAAGAATTTAGGCTTGGGCTCTGCCTTTTCCTAGTTATGTGACCTTGGGTAAGTTATTCTCTACATATCTCAGTTTTCTTCTAAGTAAAGCTCAGATATTAATAGCTCTTTCCTCGTAAGGACTTTGCAAATATTCAATAAGTTAATGCATGTAAAGCCATTAAAATAGTATTCAGCATATGGAAGACTTCAATCAGTATTTCATTAATAATATTTCATCATCATCATCATTGTTCTCCATGTCTCTAAGAAATATTGCAGGCACACCAGAGCATAACAAAAACTCCTGACTCATATAGAGAAAGTTACTGCTTCAGTCGGCACCATATTTAAATTTAAAACAATGGGCAAAAATTGAAAAAACGCTTTCTTATGGAAAATGAGTTCTTACGATATGTGACTTTTTTATCACTACAAAGTCAAATGTTCTGAGCTGAGCAATTTATGCAAATGTCCCAGGGTAGTAAAGTACAGCCCTTTCTTGTTGCCTCAAGTGCTGTGGTAAAAATGCTGGTCCTCTGTATTTTTCTCACATAGAAGCCCCATAGAATTTCTTTCTGTTTGCAAGTTATTTTCATATTATTATTGCTATTTTTGCAAGTAAATAATTAAACTTTCAACAAATCTTTATTTAAATTGGCTTTATATGTCACATTCTTAGTGCTGCAACCAAAAAGTAAATCTGAGTTTCTATGCATCAAGGTGCCATTTCAAAAAATGCCAAAAACTTAATTAATAGAAGATGTGTTGCCACACTACAGAACAGAGACCTGAAAGGTTTATCAGTGAAGCAGATCAATGGAGAAAATTCTGGTTTCGGCTTCACCAGGATACCAAAATATCTGTGTCCCTTTTCCAGAACCCATGATATGTGATCTTAAACCCAACAAGGAGAAATCTCCTAGCAAGAAGTTAATTTTGACACAATGCATTTAACACCTTTGGAGAAGAAACTCATGCATACTGCTTTCTTCAGAGAATGGAATCTGAGATATTTCAGACTTCTTTCAAAGTGTAGATATTTGCAAAAGTAGTGGCCCCACAAGGATCTTATTCAAGGTGCTGTTCTTTCACAGACAACAGACTTACTTACAACTTGTTAGTTTCCATCTTGCCTTGGGTCCTATACATTGAGTATTAGCTTTATCTAGTGACATGGCCATCACGCTCTTGAGTAGTTCTATGCTGCAGTGTCTGTTTCCATTGTCTCTTGCTATGGAACTGTTTAGTCCTGACCAACCTACTTTCCAGAAATGTTCTCTCACTCAAATATAATTAGCTAGCTTTGAGCCAGCTTGAGACCACATGTCTCAGGGAGAGGCAGCATCTCTTGCGCATGTAGAGCAAGCTGAATGTATCCCAGGCTAGTGCTTCCACAGTTCATTCCTAGGTCAAGGGCATAACTGAGTTTAGGGTAGCCACCTGGAACTGCCAGTCTAGGGTCAGAAAATTAAAGCATCTAACTCTCTGTGGGACACTTGGAGCTAAGAAAACTTAGCAAATAAAAGCAGCAAATAACTCTCTCCAAAGTGTAAAGGACCTGTAGGCACAAAATAGTTTCTCCATAGTTCAGAGTTTTGCTTCAGCCAAGCCTGCTGGGGAATAGGTCAAACTAGTCTGACCTACTGCTTGTGCTTCTGCTGAGTACCAGGCACCACAGGGTGATACCCGAGGCCCCTTGTGCTCATATCCAACTAAGGCTCCCACACACCTTTGCTTTGGTGAGGATCCAGGGCCCCATGCATTTCCTGAAGCCCAGAAAGACTTTCATCTTTCCTGAGATGTGTGTGGCCAAGAACATTCCCTGAGTCTGTGAGCCTGAGCCACTCATTTATATCTTGTGTTATTGTGACTTTACCTGTTGCCTGCTACTGATGGCAGTTTTTGTATACAGACAAGTTGCTGGTTTTCCATCATGAAGAAGTAGAGTCTATTTCCCTCTTCTTGAATCTTGGCTGGCCTCTGACTGTTTCTTTAAAGTCCACAGACCTCAGTGAAGAGATCTACCTTTCTATACTTGTATGTACGTGTGTGTGTATATATGTGTGTGTGTGTGTGTGTGTGTGTGTGTGTATGTTTTCTTACATGGTAAAATCATAGATCAGAGAACTGCTTGGCCAGGACCATCTGCAAAGCACTTCATGTGAGCAAAAAATTTATTTTACTGTGGGTTTACTGATATTTATGATAACAATTAGCCTATCTGGTCTAATATACTGATCAATCTAGGCTGTCATTTTTAAAGCAAGAAAAAATAGAAAATAACTCCACAATAAAGAATAATCATCAGCCTGAATAAAAATACCATACTGGGTATTCAGAAGGTGTTGATGGAAACCAAGGGATACATTTTTTAAACTCCAAATTTGTAATTTCAGTGAAAATTAAAAGGATAACTTATCAGTAATAAGAGTAGCTATAGAAAAAGAAAAAATTCTTAGGATGTTAAACAAAAGAACTACTCCCCAAATAATTAAAGCTTTAAAATATTAAAATATTTTAATAGCTCACTAGGGCATTTAGGCAGAAGCATTACTACGTAATAATAAAATACTCAGTTTACCAAGAATATATGATAGTTCTAAACTGGTATGCACAAGAGAACTTCAGTAGACATCTGTGCAATATATACAGCCAACTAACAGTAATAATCCATATCATATAAAAATAATTCCTATGAATAAGACAATCTGATAGAGAATGGAGCAAAAACATGGATGGATTTTCATTGAAGAGGAAATACAAATGGCGAATAAACATGTGAAAACATGCTCCATCTTCTTAATGATCAGGAAAGTAAAAATTAAAGGCAATTCATTATACCCACATTTATGGCAAAAATAAAGTTTGAACATATAAAAATCAAGTATGAGCAAACATGTAGAACAATGAGAATACTCTAAACTACTAGCAGAATTATATATTAGTTTAACTATTTTTGAAAATATGGCATTACTTCCTAAAAATGGATATACATACCTTACACTCTGACAATTATTCTCTTAGGTATATTTTATATATATGCATTAGTAGACATAAAAATAGAATCATTGTAATTACAAAAAAAAAAAAACCTGGAAACAACACAACTGTTCATCAATAGTGAAGAGATAAGTGAGTTGTGGAATTATTTATATATTTGAATATACCCAACAGTGAAGTGAACCACAGCAACTGTCAAAAATATAATGTGGAAAAGAAAAGTGATATTGGTAAAGAATAGATAAGGGATGTCTCTGTTTATATAACTATACAACAGGCAAAATTAAACCACTACATGCAAATACACACTCATGCACGTGGGCACACACACATGTGTATGTGCATTTGTGTGCCAAAAGCAAGCACTGTACTTAATACAAAATTCAGAATACTGGTTTTCTCTAGGGATGAAGGATATAGAGTGTGACTGGGAAAGGGCACATAGGATACTTCAAAGTTACTGGTAATGTCTGATTATTTAAGCTTAAGAGGGATACATGGGTGGTTGTTGGTAAAAATTAATTATATATTAACATATATTATACATATAAGTTATATACATAAATATATATTTTTTTACACAGGCCACTTTGTGTGTAAAATATCCTCCTCCTCAAAACAAACAAACAAACAAAACCTAGAAAAAAATACTACATAATGCCTAAATACAAAGACCCACTGCTGAATGTTACTAGCATTGATATATACCAACAAAGGTCATAACTGTGACTGAAGAGGGAATGCAGGTCCCTAAACATCTGTGAGAGCCCCAGGAAGACAAGAAGCCTCTGCAATCAGAAGACAACCTACTAGTAATCTCATCCTTTTAGCACACATACTTCCTTCCTCGAAATCGCTATGTATAGTCCATGATAATTACCACTTCATGTCAGCCAAGAAAAACCCAAATGCAAAGAAAAATTCAAAAGCAAAAAATATTTAGATAACCAAGAGTCACCAAACATTTAAGGAAAAGCAGCACTTCAAAAGTTAAGAACTAAATTATGCATCAGAAAAATACTTGACAAAGCAGAAGTAAAAGAAGGTTTAGAAATAATTAATATCCTCTGTGAAAATATTCATAACAAGCTGTAATAAGAAACATCTTAGACATGTTAATATTATTTCTATATAAAATGTAATAGTTGGCATGAATATAAGAATGATAAAAATGGAAGACAAATTTGTTAGCTAGAAGTTCAAGCCAATGGTTTCTCCTAAAATGAAAAGACAGATGAAAATATATGTGATAACAGTTAAAGGAATAAACAAAAAAAGATACAGTCTATTTCTGAGATTTGTAAGAGAAAAGACAGAATATATTAAAGTAAATGAATAAATATTACAATATTTTAGAGATAATTAAAAACTCTAGTATTCAGATTGAAAAGGTTTATCTCATACAAAGCAGGATGAAGGAGAAAGAATACTTGCCCTACACACACTGATGTGAACTTTAAGATACTGGGTAGATAAAAAAAAAGTTAATCTTTTCCAGAGGGGAAAATAGGTTACAAGGAGTTACAAGAATTCCACTGACATCACACTTTCCATTGCCAACTCTAGATCATGGAAAATAGGTAAATTAAGTTCAAAGTATTGTAGTAAAATTATTTTGTACTTAGAATTTTATACCCACATATTCAAGAACGTTGCTGATTACATGAGAGCAAAATGTTACCAGCCATAAATCTTTCATTTAAAAAAATGAGGGCTTCCCTGGTGGCACAGTGGTTAAGAATCCGCCTGCCAATGCAGGGAACACGGATTCAATCCCCAGTCCGGGAAGATCCCACATGCCATGGGGCAACTAAGCCCGTGCGCCACAACTACTGAGCCTGCTCTCTAGAGCCTGTGGGCCACAACTACTGAGCCCACATGCCACAACTACTGAAGCCCATGCTCCACAACAAGAGAAGCCACCTCAATGAGAAGCCTGTGCGCCACAACAAAGAGCAGTCCCCACTTGCCGCAACTAGAGAAAGCCCACATGCAGCAATGAAGGCCCAACGCAACCAAAAATAAATAAAATTGATTCTTTAAAAAAAAAATTATACCAAGTATTAAGGGTCCACCCCATACTTTTAACCCACAGTGATGTAGCCCAAGAGTCATTGGGTAAGCTGAGCATCATTGCAACAGCAAGCTTCTTAGAGGATAAGAAAGTGAAACACAGCACTTGAAATCAACATTTGGGAATCTGCATTTTTCAAACCAATCACTAAAAATAGAATATTTCCATACGTCCGTTCTGTCTATCTCACAATAGCCTTGGAGCCAATTACCTTCAGCTTCCATTTGAAATATTTAAGTTGTTATAAAATAATGAGAGTCAGAGGTGCACAGCAATAGATGAGCCAGTCAACTAACCATTTAGGAGTTGCAGGGAGGGGGACAATGTGGACTTCATTTGTTAGCAAGAATAAAATCTCACCAAGATAATTTTAATTAAAACATCTTTTTTTATACTTTACAGAAAATTACATTTTCTAGTCCAAATTATGTTTTATTTATATATTCTCAAATTGCTTAACAACATGTTTAAAAACATGCACTTTAAAAATATTTCAAAGTGTATATTTTTACATAGAAAAGGTCTTATCATTTCAATATGAAAAGGTACAGTTAAGTAGGTTCCTGAAAGGTGTTGGATCCAGAAAACAAAAAGTGCTAAGAAGTCAAATAATGATAAGTAAAAATCACAATCATAAAGCAATATCAATTAATATCAACACAAACACACACACACACACACACACACACCCTGATGATAATAATTTGGCGAATGCTATTACCTGACATTCTACAAAATATTTCCAAAGCTTTACCAGCTAACTTATATTCATGGATTAATTATAGTCACATATAAAACAGTTTCTAAAAGGGTTGAGTTTTACTCAAAGTCATGAGATATGACCTAAAACACTAATAAACTACACTTAAAAAAAAAAAAAGATTTGCCATTACCTCCTCTTTTTCTACAAGAGTATATGACTTTCTTGAAAGGAATGATTACCTGTTTCTCTGTAAGTGACTTAGAAGAAAGTGGAGGCATTTGGAATTACCCAATATATGACCTTATTTAAACTTCCCACAGCACCTGCTCCCCACGTTTATAACTTGATGGAAATAAGTATATTGTGAAGATCTGAAGTGAAAGCCTGTTCAAGGTTATGAGAAAGCTAAAGAGATCTGGACTCTATAAAAAGATTGCTTTTTATTCTCCAATGTCTTTTGCAGAAATCACAAGAAGTTTTCAAAAGTTTCAATTGAAAACAAAGAAAATGACTGTAAAATCAACTCTTTAAGACATAAATATTGCTGCTTTTTCAGATGGAAAAAGGAAACCAAAAAAAGAATTATCATGGAAAAGCTATGTGTCGTGGTGAATCAAATTTACCTATCGACAGTCTGAATAATATGTCATTTTTTTGTGCACAATGCATGGTTTTGTATGAAATAACTTGGAAGTATATGTCAATTTTTAGGGATTAGACATAGAAGAAAAAATACTGTAACCAACAAAGTTTAGAGTTTTACAATTTTATTTTGTGTGATTAATAAAGAGTTGTTATAAGGGAATTTTTTTTCTAAATACAGTAAGAATGAAATGAATTTAATTTCTTTGGCTTCTTTGCCCCCTAAGCTAGGACCTAATGATCTGTGAATATTTAATAAGTAATGAAATACCATGGTTCACGTGATAGTAATATAGAGAAAGAGCATGGACAAACTTGAAGATTTTGCTTAGAACCTAGTATTATGGAATATGTAAAGGGAGTGTTTGTCATTAGCATTTGCAGAATGGCTCAAATATCAAGTAATGCCAAGGGTAAAATATTCCTCAAACAGGGTTAGTCCTCACTGTGTCCTTACAATGCAAACATACTTGAATTAAAAGCATAGATTCTTGTCAACATTCTGAATACTCATTTCCAGACAAAACAAAACAAGCACATATTTCCAAGACTGCATGTGAAAACGCTCTTCTCATTTTCAAGTGTATCTAAATATTCAGACAAAAATCTTACTTTGTATTTGAATGTTTTGATGTCATACAGACATGCTTCTTTCCTTTTATCATTTCTTTTTTAGTTTAGGAAAAACCCACAGTTGAAAGCCTTTGATTTGGAGAAGAGAAAGACAAAGGAAAACTAGAGTAAATGGAAAAGACAATTTAAATATTTGGTGTGGAAGAAAGACAGGTAGAGGAAGTAGGCATGAGAAGGGCAACTGGAACCCTCCTACACTGTTGGTGGGAATATAAACTGATACAACCACTATGGAGAACAGTATGGAGCTTCCTTAACAAACTAAAAATACAGCTACCATATGATCCAGCAATCCCACTCCTGGGCATATATCCACAGAAAACTGTAATTCAAAAAGATACGTGCACCCCAATGTTCATTGCAGCACTATTTACAATAGCCAGGACATGGAAGCCACCTAAATGTCCATCGACAGATGAATGAATAAAGAATATGTGGTACATATATACAATGGAGTATTACTCAACCATAAAAAAGAATGAAATAATGCCATTTGCAGCAACATGGATGGACCTAGAGATTGTCATACTGAATGAAGTAAGACAACAGAGAAAGACAAATATCATATGATACTGTTTATATGTGGAATCTAAAAAAAGGCTACAAATGGACTTATCTACAGAACAGAAGTAGAGTTACAAATGTAGAAAATAAACTTATGGTTACTAGGGGGTAAGGGGGTGGGAGGGATAAATTGGAAGATTGGGATTGACATATACACACTACTATATATAAAATAGATAACTAATAAGGACCTACTGTATAGCACAAGGAATTCTACTCAATACTCTGTAATGGCCTATATGAGAAAAGAATCTGAAAAAGAATGGATATTTGTATATGTATAACATTCACTTTGCGGTACACCTGAAACTAACACAGCATTGTAAATCAGCTATACCCCCCCCAAAAAAACGGCAATTGGAAATGGAAAAAGGTAATTAAGAGATTCAAAAGCCCATGCTTATTCACATAGCTGTCACAGATGTCCCAAGAAAGAGAGTGAAGTAGGCAAGCCCTCTTGTAGTTCAGAACTGATACTGTTGCTTCCACTAGTATGCTTTTGGCCAGAGCAAGGCATAAGGCCAGCCAGTTCAGAGTGGGGAAGTAGACTCTACATTTTACTAGGAAGAATTGCAAGAAATATTGTAATGGGCATGTTTACAGGAAGGAGAGGAGAATTGGGGCCATTTGGGGGGCCATTAATGTAATTAATTAGTGTAATTAATTCGTGTAATTAATCTACCACACTGACTAACCAGAGAAATGAGATGTCAAATTGTATCAAAAATTAAGTAAAGCTTAATTTCCTTATTTGTAGATTTTTAAAAAATACAAATAAAATTTCTAATCTTTTCTTTCTGGACCACTTGAATCCCCTCATATCTTCTATCTTTAATAACAAATATACCATTTAGTTTATTCCAATTTAACAGAAAAAGAAACTGAAAACTTCTTTCAACAAAAAGGTATTTCCCCCAAATCTCTAAGATTAAGAAAATAATCTTACTAAAGTGCTTTTTTAAGCATGTTTCTATTTAAAACAGTAGATTGATTTCCTACATTGACAAATGAAGGCAATATTCTCACAATTTTTCCCCTTCCCACCTGCAGCCTCCTGTATTGGTGAGTTATCTTAGCTTATATGTTTTATACAATATTCTTGTTTATAACTTTCACATTCTATTCTGTAACCATAATATGCATAGTTTTTTGATATTTTCCAAATTTCAATGAATTCTGTACTTACAACTAAGATTTTCATCCTGATGCCTCAATTCCTGAACTCTATTTAGATTCGTTTCTTAATTTGGCTGAATTTTATCAGCAAATATTTTTTTGTTATATCCCCAAGAAGTATATATGTATGTTTTATTCCTTGAGTTCTTTCCTGGTTAGAAATATGTATCTGTTGTCCTAGTAAAAAAAATTGAATCTAGAGTGGGCATAATAATCCTGAGTCACAATTTCTCTCAAAATTTTATTGGTATTGATTTATTATTATCTGGCTTTGAATATAGTTTGGAGAAAGCTGAGGACGGCCTGATTTAGTTGCTGTACGTTTGTTCTTTTTTGTTTCTTTTGGCTAGATATTATCTTTATCATTTTGTGTAGGGGAAGATAATTACTGTGATGAAATTTCAAACATTTTTCATTATAAAAAGCTGTTTGCCCCACTTCGTATTCTACACAACTTATTGGCTATTTACTCACACTCCATTCTAAGAACTGATAGAGCCACAAAGTAACTAGATCACAAGTGGGGTGAGGATTTGATCTGATGTCTTCACATAAAATTCAAAAGCAGGATGTAGTATTTATCACCAATATTTATTTATAGAATTTGGCATAATTTGCTCTCTTCCTATATTACAAATACATACTTGTCTTCTGCTACATAGATAACTGAGTATATTTTGGGTTATTTTTCATCAAGGTCTATGTCATTAATCTAAATAAGCATTTTGAATCTGGATTACTTTCATCAACCCCTCAGATTTATTGATGATATGCTATACTTAAATACCTATTGCTTTTATTTTCCTTGACATGCTCAATTTGCTTGCCAATACTGATGAAAAGACTTATTTTTAAATACCTTTCCATGAGAGCACACATTATATGACATTGTCTGCTCAGGAATATGCTTCATTTGCATTTGAAATTTGATTTATATTTGAAATTTGTAAGAATCAATTTGAGAGCATTAAAATGCCTTTTTTGGTAATATGTTAGACTTAATGTAGAAAGAAGCCTATCATAATGCATAGAAAAGATATATAAAACATAAAAACTAGCTTTAACTAAAGTAAGAAAAGTAAAGGGTATAAATGACCCAAATCAATAATTTGATAAGAGTGATGGAAGATCCAAACCTGCAATTTCCCTGAGGGCATCTCTGGATACGCAGATGCCTGGGTTTTAAAGTATTCACCAGGTGGATGAACAGGCAACAAATCCTGCAGTCTGAAAATGATGAGATGCTAGATTAGAGATTACTACATAAAGTTAGGGTGGCAAAAGGTTGTCATACTAGAAAAAAAAAGTGCTAAAGAAGGATACTTTCCTTATCTTAGCTTCCTCTGTACCTGGAGAGAATGTAAAAAATTAAGATCTCACCTAAGAATTACTCACCTTGAACACATACTCATAATGAGTTTGGAGTTATAATTCAAACCTAAGTTAAAAATTATAAATATCCTGGGTTGTCAGTGCCCCTGGGAGTAGGGCAGAAATATATTTAAATAATTTCAGAACCAACCATTTTAAACATAAAACTCAAAGTATTGTCACGGGCAGCATTGCTAAAATCATGAGATCACAATAAAAAATACACAAAAAGAATTGAGAAAACAAGCCATTATGAGCAAGAACATAGAGACACAACAAACAATAGCCTCAGATATGCAAAGACTACAGAAGTTGAAATGATTACATATATAACATTAAAAAATGAGAAAGAGACCCAACTAAAGGTGGAAATCTGATAAATGGTCTAGCTGACATTGCAGAATACTAAGTAAAGAATTGGCTATTCAAAAAATGGTGCTAGGATAGCTGTTAACACATAAGGGAAAAAATAAAAGATTGACACATCACACAGAAATCAAATTAATAAGTACTTAAATGTGACAGACAAAACTTTAAAACTTTTAGAAGAAAACATAAAAACATGTATAATGAAATAAGAAGTACAGACCATTTTAAAAAATAAGAAATTACATTAAAAATAATTCATTTTTCAAAAGACATCATAAAGGACTTCTGTTTTAGGGCATGAGGAATGTCTCCCACTATAAACAATTAGAAAACTGAAGAAATATATATTAATTATTTTCAGACATTGGACAATGGGTAGTGCATGACTGAAATCCCTGAGAGAAGGAAAAAAATGAAGTCAGCCCTATGATCACCCCAGATTTCTGTCTCTAAGCAATTTCTAGACTTTGGCTCATGGAGCGGGATATAAGCAGAGCCTGGTGGTCTCTCAATTAGAAGATGAGACAGATACACCAAGGTGGTGAGAACTTAAGGAGGAGAGTATCAAGGGGTAGGAGCTACATAGGGTAAAGTGTCCATAAATTCTTGACTCTTAAGTCTTTGGCCATATACTAAACTATGTATTTATATATTAAAATAGGCCAAGTGAAGAATAACTTCCAGGGAAAGAAAGTTTTCTTGGGAACTTTAAGCCAAACAATTTCAAGACCTAAAAAAAGGCTGAGACTCATCCAAGATTATACAGACCATAATGAAGGGGACTTGTTGAATCCATGGAGCTTTAAAGTAAGTATCCCAAATATCAATACCTTAATTTCAGGACTAAGTTAGCCTTAGTATAGGGGCTACAATATACATGACCTTAAAAAGCTTCAAAATAGGCTTTGAAAGAATGAAGTCGCTATGCCAGAATTGTAATTTCCTTCCGGGAAAAAGGCCAACAGTCTCTGAGTACAACCCACTCAAGCAATCAATCACATAAACTTCATAACGTCTGGGATCTAATGAAAAGTTGTAAGACATGCAAAAAAAGAAGAAATATGTGATTCATTTCCCAGAAGGAAAAAAGACCTAGTAGTCACAGAAATGTTGAAATTAGCAGACAAGGACATTAAATGGCTTTATAAGAAATGAACCACTAATACATGTACTAATATTAATAAAACTATGGCATCACTGTAAGTGAAAGAAGCCAGACATGTAAGACTATACCCTGAATTATACCCTATATATAAGATGCCAGAAAATGTAAAACTATAATAATAGAAAACAGATCAGAGGTTGCAAAGAGCTTGGGATGGAAATAGGGGATTTGCTGCAAAGGGACAGAAGAAAACTTATGAGGCGATTAAAATATTTTTGGTTGTACTGGTAACAGGACTCTTCTTAACTTATGAAAGTATTTCTTGATTTTGGTGGTGGTTACATGACTATATATATATATATATATATATATATATATATATATATACTTTAGAACTCATTGAACTGAACATGTTAAAAGGATAAAAGTATATATAAATTATGTCTAAATAAATCTGATATTTTTGAAAAAGAAGATATTATAACTCTGTGAAAACAAATGGAACTTACAAATAAATGAATGAGAAATCAAGAAAAGAAAACATCAAAAACAAAGAGTTCAATGAATAGGATTGATAGATTAGATGCTGTAGAACAGAAGATCAGGGAAATAAAAGAGGTAGCGATAGAAACTACCCAAAATGAAGCAAAGAGGAAAAGGACTGAAAAAAGTGACCTGGGAAACAATACCAAATTCTCTACCATGCATGTCATTAGAGTCCTAAAAGGAAAGGAGAAAGGAAAGAAAAATATATTAGAAGAAATAATGGGAATGGTGAAAAACTTAAACCATTTCCACTAAGATCAGGAACAAGACAAGGTTGCCCACTCTCACCACTATTATTCAACATAGTTTTGGAAGTTTTAGCCACAGCAATCAGAGAAGAAAAAGAAATTCAAGGAATCCAAATCAGAAAAGAAGAAGTAAAGCTGTCACTGTTTTCAGATGACATGATACTATACATAGAGAATCCTAAAGATGCTACCAGAAAACTACTAGAGCTAATCAATGAATTTGGTAAAGTAGCAGGATACAAAATTAATGCACAGAAATCCTTGGCACCCCTATACACTAATGATGAAAAACCTGAAAGTGAGATTAAGAAAACACTCCCATTTACCACTGCAACAAAAAGAATAAAATATCTAGGAATAAACCTACCTAAGGAGACAAAAGACCTGTATGCAGAAAATTATAAGACACTGATGAAAGAAAGTAAAGATGATTCCAACAGATGGAGAGATATATACCATGTTCTTGGATTGGAAGAATCAACATTGTGAAAATGACTCTACTACCCAAAGCAATCTACAGATTCAATGCAATCCCTATCAAACTACCACTGCCATTTTTCACAGAACTAGAACAAAAAATTTCACAATTTGTATGGAAAAACAAAAGACCTCAAATAGCCAAAGCAATCCTGAGAACAAAAAATGGAGCTGGAGGAATCAGGCTCCCTGACTTCAGACTATACTACAAAGCAACAGTAATCAAGACACTATGGTAATGGAAAAAAAACATAAATATAGATCAATGGAACAGGATAGAAAGCTCAGAGATAAACCCACACATATATGGTCACCTTATCTTTGATAAAGGAGGCAGGAATGTACAATGGAGAAAGGACAGCCTCTTCAATAAGTGGTGCTGGGAAAACTGGACAGATACATGTAAAAGTATGAAATTAGAACACTCTCTATCACCATACACAAAAATAAACTCAAAATGAATTAAAGACCTAAATGTGAGGCCAGACACTATCAAACTCTTAGAGGAAAACATAGGCAGAACACTCTATGACATAAATCACAGCAAGATACTTTTTGACCCACCTCCTAGAGAAAGGAAAATAAAAACAAAAATAAACAAATGGGACCTAATGAAACTTAAAAGCTTTTGCACAGCAAAGGAACCTATAAACAAGATGAAAAGACAACCCTCAGAATGGGAGAAAATATTTGCAAATGAAGTTGAATGACTTTTTGTTATTATATATATTAAATCAAGACAGTATGGTACTGGCACAAAAACAGAAATATAGATCAATGGAACAGGATAGAAAGCCCAGAGATAAAGCCACACACATATGGTCACCTTATCTTCGATAAAGGAGGCAGGAATGTACAGTGGAGAAAGGACAGCCTCTTCAATAAGTGGTGCTGGGAAAACTGGACAGATGATTAGATCACTCCCTAACACCATACACAAAAATAAGCTCAAAATGGATTAAAGACCTAAATGTAAGGCCAGAAACTATCAAACTCTTAGAGGAAAACATAGGCAGAACACTCTATGACATAAATCACAGCAAGATACTTTTTGACCCACCTCCTAGAGAAAGGGAAATAAAAACAAAAATAAACAAATGGGACCTAATGAAACTTCAAAGCTTTTGCACAGCAAAGGAAACTATAAAGAAGACCAAAAGACAACCCTCAGAATGGGAGAAAATATTTGCAAATGAAGCAACTGACAAAGGATTAATCTCCAAAATTTACAAGCAGCTCTTGCAGCTCAATAACAAAAAGACAAACAACCCAGTCCAAAAATGGGCAGAAGACCTAAATAGACATTTCTCCAAAGAAGACTGCCAACAAACACATGAAAGAATGCTCAACATCATTAATCATTAGAGAAATGCAAATCAAAACTACAATGAGATATCATCTCACACCAGTCAGAATGGCCATCATCAAAAAATCTAGAAACAATAAATGCTGGAGAGGGTGTGGAGAAAAGGGAACACTCTTGTAGTGTTGCTGGGAATGTGAATTGGTACAGCCACTATGGAGAACAGTATGGAGGTTCCTTAAAAACTACAAATAGAACTACCATATGACCCAGAAATCCCACTACTGGGCATATACCCTGAGAAAACCATAATTCAAAAAGAGTCATGTACCAAAATGTTCATTGCAGCTCTATTTAAAATAGCCAGGACATGGAAGCAACCTAAGTGTCCATCATCAGATGAATGGATAAAGAATATGTGGCACATATATATAATGGAATATTACTCAGCCACAAAAAGAAACGAAATTGAGTTATTTGTAGTGTGGTGGATGGACCTCGAGTCTGTCATACAGAGTGAAGTAAGTCAGAAAGAGAAAGACAAATGCTGTATGCTAACACATATATATATATGGAATCTAAGAAAAAAAATGTCATGAAGAACCTAGGGGTAAGACAGGAATAAAGACACAGACCTAAAAGAGAATGGACTTGAGGATATGTGGAGGGGGAAGGGTAAACTGTGACAAAGTGAGAGAGTGGCATGGACATATATACACTACACTACACTATTTTACGTGTAAAATAGATAGCTAGTGGGAAGCAGCCACGTAGCACAGGGAGATCATCTCAGTGGTTTGTGACCACCTAGAGGGGTGGGATAGGGAGGGTGGGAGGGAGGGAGACGCAAGAGGGAGGAGATATGGGATCATATGTATAACTGATTGACTTTGTTATAAAGCAGAAACTAACACACCATTATAAAGCAATTATACTCCAATAAAGATGTAAAAAAAAAAAGGTTATAAGTAGATCAAAATAATGGGGAAAGAAAAGAAAATACTTTTCTTACTCTATTAAAGGGTCTTGGGACCCTTGTTAAAAAAACACTTGATTATAGATGTATGCTTTATTTTTGGACTCACAGTTCTATTTCATCAATGTATATCGTTATGCCAATGCCACAATTTTACTTTGTAGTAAGTTCTGAAATTGGGAAGTGTGAGTACTCCAACTATGTTCTCCTTCATTAAGAATTTTTTAGCTATTTTGAGCCCCTGGTAATCCATATGAGTTTTTGGAATTATCTGGTTAATACCTACAAAGAAGTCATCTGGGATTCTGGTACAAATTGTATTGAATCTGTAGTTCAATTTGGGTAGTATTTCCATCCTAACAAACAATATTAAGTTTTCTAATCCATTAATATATTATCCCAATTATTTTGATCTTCTGAAATTTCTTCCAACGTTTTGAAGTTATTTAAAAGTATAGTTTTTACAATTCTTTTGTTAAATGTATTCCTATTTTTTATGTTTTACAAATGGAATTAGAATTGTTTTCTTAATATCATTTTGAAATGTTATTAAAACCATGAGAAATACTATAAATTGTGTATATTGATCTTGTATCAGCAAACCAGCTGAACTTGTTTATTAGTTCTCTTTTTAGTTATTCTTTAGGATTTTTATATACACAGTTCTATCATCTGTGAATAGAAACAGATAGAAGTAATTTTACTTCTTCCTTTCCAATCTAGATGGTTTTTTTTTTTTTTTTGGATCTAATTGCCCTGGCTAAACCCTCTAGTTCAAGGTTGAATACAAGTGGTGAGTGCAGGCATCCTTGCCTTGTTCCTGGTCTTAGAGGAAAGCATTTAGTCTTTAAGCATTAGAGATGATAATTCCTTTGTTTTTTTCAGAGTTGTCCTTTATCAGGCTGAGAAGTTACCTTCTATTCCTGGCTTATTGAGTATTTTTATCATGAAATGATGTTGGATTTTGTCAAATAGGTTGAAAGTAAAGGATGGCAAAAAAATATACAACACAAATTGTAACTGTAACAAAGCTGGAATGCTATTCTAATATCAGACAAAATAACCTTTAATACAAAAAATATTACTAAAAACAAAGATGGCCATTTCATAGAGATAAAATATTATTTCATTAGGGAAACATAATGACACAAGTACATTGTGCCTGACAAGAGAACCCAAAAATACATGAAACAAAAATTGATATAATTGAAATAAAAAATATGCAATCCAACAATAGTTGGAGATTTTAATACCCGAGTCTCAACAATTGATAGAACAAAAAGGTAGAAAATCAGCAAGGTTAAAGCTAACTTGACCTAACTGACATCTATAGAATACTACACACAATAAGAGCAAAACACACATTCTTTTCAGTGAATATAAACCTTTCTGTGATAGACCATATGACAGTCCATAATACAAGTCTCAATAAATTTAAAATGACTGAAATAATCCAAAATACATTCTCCAACCATAACAGAATTATAAATAAGCAATATAAAGAATTTTGGGAAATCTTTAAATATTTGGAGATTAAACAATTCTAAATAATACAAGTGTCAAAGATGAAATCATAAGTAGAATTAGAAATATTTTTGAATTAAATTGAAAACAAAACAGATTAAAAATTTGCAGGGTGGAACCAAAGCAATGCTGAGACAGAAGTATGTAGAAACCCCTATCTTAGGAAAGTAGAATGATCACAAGTCAGTAACCTAAGATCCCACTTTTAAAAAAAACCACAAAAATAACAAAAAACTGAACCCAAAGCAAATAGAATAAGGAAGCAATAAAGATTAGAGACCAATAGGTTAAATAAAAAACAGGAAGACAGTGGATTAAAAAAAAGAATCAAGGAAACTAATTTTCTTTTGAAAAGATGATCAAAATTAACATTTTTAGATAGAATGAATGAAAAAAAAAGAAAGAAGACACAAATTAGCAATACTGGGAATGAATTTGGACCCTTACATTGCACTATACATGAACACTAACCCAAAATGTGTTATACATGTAAATATAAGATCTGAAACTATAAAATAATTAGAAGAAAACATCACAGAAAAATCCTTGAGAACTTATATCAGGCAAAGAGCTGTTGGATATAACACCAAAATATGATCCATAAAAGAAGACTATCAATGAATGAATTTCATCAAACTTGAAAAAACTTGTACTTTAAAATACATTAGTAGGAAAATAAAAATACAAACCAAGACCTGGAAGAAAGTATCTGCAAATCACATATCTGATAAAGAACTTGTATCCAGAATATAAAAAGAACCCTTACAACTAAATAATAACCCAGTTGAAAAATGGGAGAAGAGTTGAATAGACATTTCATCAAAGAAGATATAATAATGGCAAATAGGGGCTTCCCTGGTGGCAGAGTGGTTGAGAATCTGCCTGCTAATGCAGGGGACACGGGTTCGAGCCCTGGTCTGGGAGGATCCCACATGCCGCAGAGCAACTAGGCCTGTGAGCCACAACTGCTGAGCCTGCATGTCTGGAGCCTGTGCTCCACAACAAGAGAAGCCACAATAGTGAGAGGCCCACGCACCGCGATGAAGAGTGGCCCCCGCTTGCCACAACTAGAGAAAGCCTTCACACAGAAATGAAGACCCAACACAGCAAAAATAAATTAATTAATAAAATCCTATCCCCAACATCTTCTTTAAAAAAATAATAATAATAATGGCAAATAAGCACATGAATATATGGCCAACATTATTAGTTATTAAGGAAGGGCAATCAAGGGGACACTAAGATACCACTTCACACCCACTAGGATGACCATAATCAAAAAGACAGACTATAACAGGTGCTAGTAAGGATGCGGAGAAACTAGGACCCTCATGCTTTGTTGGTGGTAGTGTCAAATGTTAGAAACACTTTAGAAAACAATTTGGTAGTATGGCAGACAGACCCTAAAATGACCCCAAATAATTCCCACCTCCTAGTAGTCATCCCTTTTGTAATCACCTCCCCTTGAGTCTGGGTATGGCAGGTGGCTTGCTTCTAACCAATAAAATATGGCAAAGGAATGTTACTTCCATGATTACATTTTGTAAGAATGTAACTACTATCTTGCTAGTGGACTCTCTCCCTTGCTGACTTTGATAAAGTAAGCTGCTGTGTTGTGAGCTGTCCTACAGAGAGGCCCACATGGCAAAGAAGTGACAGTAGCCTCTGGCAGACAGCAAGAAACTGAGGCCAGCAGTCCTACAACCCATAAGGAAATAAATTCTGCCAAGAACCACAGGAGCTTGGATGCAGATTCTTCCCCAGCTGAGATCTGAGGTAATACCACTGTCAGCACCCTGACTATAGCCTTGTGAGAGACTCTGAGCCAGAGGACCCATCTAAACCAAGCCCAGACTCTGCCCCACAAAATCTATGAGATAGTAGCTAAAAACAACACGTAGCTATTAAGTTTGCAGTTTATTTTTACACAGCAAAAGATAACTAATACAGGCCATTTCTGAAAGCTAAACCTTAACTTCCCATGCAATCTAGCAATTCCAATCCTAGGTATATACCAAGGATAAATGAATACATATGTCCACACAACTATTTACATACATATATTCTTAGCATTATTTGTCATAGCCCAAAAACTTGAAATAATTCAACTATTCATCAATTGGTGAATGGATAAACAAAATGTGATCTATCAGTTCTATAGAATACTATTCACCAATTAAAATGAACTGCAGTGCAACATGAATGAACCTCAGAAACATTACGCTAAGTGAAAGACACATGCCAAATATTAAGCTAAGTGAAAGAAGATACATATGATTCCCTTTAAATGAAATATTCATAAAAGCAAATCTTATAAAGCAGAAAGCTCTGTGGTTGACTGGGGCTGGAGGTGAGAGTGGAGCTTAACTAAAGATGGAAAGGAGGGATCTTTGGGGTGATGGGAATGCTCCAAAACTGGATTGTGCTGATGGTTACCCAACTTTATTAATTATTAAAACTCACTGAATTGTACACTTACAGTGGCTAAAACTTACAGTATGTCAGTAGTACTTTAATAAATTAATTAATAAACTCCTACCCCCAACGTCTTCTTTAAAAAAAATAAAATAATGGCAAATAAGCACATGAACATATGGCCAACATTATTAGTTATTAAGGAAGGGCAATCAAGGGTACACTAAGATACCACTTAATAAAGTGTTTCTTTTAATCCTGATGGAGATCCTACCTTAGAAAGGATTATTTTCACTCTCTGGTCCCTGCAATACAGCCCCATATGGAACCCACAGAGTATCCTCACCAAACCATCAAGAACTTCCCCAGCCAAAACTGACCCCCTCAGACTGTGGCTTCTCTAAGCAGCTAAAAGGAGGAAGATCAAGATGATATGGCTACAGACCTTGATGGGAAAAGGGAATTTCTGCGCTGAGTCTTAAAGGAAAAGCAGGAATTATAGAGCCTGAAAGGAAGACAATTATAAGTAAAAAAAAAAAAAAGCTGAGAATGTGACATTCAACTTGAGGGCCACAGGGAGAGCGATAATACCAAGTAAATAAATTTGTGTGCTAGATAGACCCACAAACTGCTTCTAGGAGATTACTTCTCAAGTTTTGGAACCTTAAGGAATATTCCCAGGCAACCTTTTCTTTCCAGTTCATCCTCACTCATCTAATTTAGCTCTGCTAATTAAAATTTGCTCAGGTATTTGTAAAGAGACACATCCCCTACCTTAATTGTTCTAGATAGAAAACTGACAGGCAATGGGTAACTGCTGGATTTAATGATATTCCTATTTGACTCTGAATGGATAATACTACCAACCTTATTTTATGTATAAGAGAATGGAGGGAGAAATGAGATCTAGAGATTCGGAATCATATACCAAATGGAATTATGATTCTATTAGTATAAAAATAATCATGAACATTTTCCTCTAAATAACAATTTTTAAAAAAAGATGAGATGAAAGCAAAATGTCATAACTTCTTGTTTCGCAGATACATCCCAACTCAGAGCTGACATGGACTAATGGGTTGACAGCACACTCTGAACAGGCAATCTGCTAATTGTGGGTGGGGTAGAGAATTGAGGATGTTTGCAATAAAAACTGCTGCTGCGGCCCACGCTCTCACCTCCCAGAGAGCCACGGGACTCAATGAAGAGACATCTTCATTTTTGATTTTTATGAGCAGAGATCAGAGCATTTCATTTACTTCTTGCAAGAACTGAACTTCCAGTGACAAACATTTAATCTGATGCAGAGCTACACAAAGACAATTTATCCGTTTGTTTATTTTCCTGAGTTTCTAAAAATTGCTCTTCATTAAAACAGCCCCAGGATACAAGAACAATCAAACCACATTAGTAAACGACCAGAAAAACAACAAGCTGAAATGATTAAAATATATGAACTTCCTAAAGCATATTTTAATTCTATCTTAATTCATCTATCATTTGGGATGCCTAGCAGTTTTAAAGTATACATGAATGTTGGCCAGAGTATTTAATGCAGACAATGAGAAAGTGTCTCATTTGAGGAAATTATAGGAGTGTAGCTATGCAGGCAGGGGGAAATAAATTACTGACAGCACAGCAAAAACCATCCTTATGGATCACCACCAAGGTCTAGAATTCAGAGAATACCACTAGAAAACTCTACTTTATCATTTTGTGCCAAATGCTGGGACAAAACCCAAAGCTGTCATTGTCTGAGTTCCTGTAAGGCTAGGCTCAGGAAGAGGCTCCGACAGGCAGGAACCACCTCACTAATATTTTTATTCTTTCACTTATTTAACAATTTATTGAACATCTATTATGTTCAAGGTTTTGAGGGATACAAGGATAAATTAGACACAGTCCTTGAACTCAAGAAGTACTTGGACTATGCCTCTTTGTGGTAAGAATATTCTTACTCACCCCCTATATACTCCTCTCCCTCATAAAAACTAACCTCCCAGAATATTTTTCACTTAGGTTGGAGTTTGTTCATGTCACTAACACTAAAACCACTGATCCCCACCTTCCAATAGCCCGATAATTATCTTGAATTGTGAACCTCAATGTCAGCTCGAGCTTGTACTAACAAATACAAGCTCGGGTTAATGTCTGTCTTTGGAAGAAAAGATGTAAAATATAGACAGGATCACTTTACAACCAAGAAGCCCAGTAAGACCAATAGGAAAGTATATTAAAGACCTTAGTGTGTGCTTTGGGTTAATTCACATGCCAATATTTATACACACACACGTTCATAACATACATATATACACACATATACACATATATATATAAAACAGACCCTAAATAATTTTAGAGAATGCTTGTTTAGAAAGAGAAAAGGATGTATGAATATGCCACAAAGCAGAAAACAACTTACAGAAGTCAACTGTGGGGCCACAATTCCAGAAATTAAAAGAACCTAACTTTGTTTCCATTCTTCTCTCTGCATTACCTACATCTCCACAAAGTGGGTTGCTACCATAGGAACTACTTTCTCCTTTCCAGTTCTATTGACACCCTGTAAAACTGGGGCATCTGTTGACCCCAACTGGCTAAGGAAAAAGTTTCTAAGCCATTTCATGACTTTAACTGAACTAAGAATATGAGCAACACACAAAGCCTCCTCCCTGCCATTTGACATCAAGGATGGTTGGAACTGGCCTATTTAGGTGTAAGAATGACATTCAAGACAGTGGAGGATGGGAATGTAAGTCTCATCAACAGCCAGTTGGAAGGAATCTACCTGGGAGTGACTTGGGGATATTTAAGAAGCCATCCTCTAAATACTTAACTCAAGACAAGTGAAAATATGTATCACAAGACAGAAAACACAACTATAGAATTCAGATACTGTAATCCAGGTCTAATTCTCTAGAAGCCAAGTAGATACTTCCATAGAGGTCCAATGAAAACTATGAGATATTCTGTTAAACACAGTAACTTGTATGTAAACTATTATCTAGGCTTACTTCAGAAATTTCACTAAAATTACAGTAAAGGAACTAAAAGTATAAATCCAAAAGGAAAATGAACTAGAGAGTAGATAACAGACAAGAGAGGTCACCAAAATTTTGCAAGATGGACAATAAAAGAATACAATTGACTTAGGTGTAATTGTGCTGTCAACAGTTGTATACAAGAAGCAATCTGATTCATCCTATAGAATCCCAGAGAAGCTCAGGATTTGGAATCAACAGGCATATAGATTGATTCCAGGATTTGGAATCAACAGGCATATAGGCAAAGACGACACAAAGAGCTGGTATCAGATATTATTTGAAAGTCTAGTTAGACTTGAGAGCCTCTCACCCACTCCCAAGCAAGAAGCAACTATTCTTCCCCAACTCCTGAAGGAAATGATTAGATGTAGATCTGGAGGACTGAACGACAGAGGCTCCAGATTTCGTGACAACAGGCATAGGCAAGTTCAGGGAAAAGGCCCCTAACTGACAAGAAAAGGAATATATGAAAGTCTTCATAATGAAGGATGAGGCCTCCCCAACTCCCCTCTCCCCATCCACCACCAGCCAGTTCTAGGGACATTGGTGGCCAGCCAGGAGACTAGAATGTTCTTCTTTGGAGAAAACTGAAGTCTCCATAGAGAAGGGAGGAAGGGTGGGAAGGAGGGAGGAGAGTGAAAACATTTCCTGATGCTTCTGATGATATTTAGGACCTACTGGTCCAAGCTATGTGTTCACTAATTAGCATATACTATGTATAATTAATGTCAACCCTACCTATCTCATCTTCTCAGCTAAACTATGAATTTCATAAGTTCAGAGCCCATTTCTCAATGCAGTATCTTCTGTATAATAGTTATTTCATTAAAGTATCAATGATTGCTTTAATCAAAAAACTGTCTCTTTTCATTGATCAGCACAATTGCTGGGCACAAATACAATAAGGCTTTCCAATTGATATGGAAGAAATGGCTTCTATTATTTAGAGAGTTCCTCTGCCCTTTCTGATTATCTTCTATGGGAGCCAAGGAACACAAGAGTGTTGTGTGTGGTTGGGGTAATGATACTTTATTTCTCCTTTGGTGCATTCACCTTGTCCAGAACTCCAAAAGTAAAGTGACTGCTTCAACATAACATGTTGCTGTATCTATACTATTGGTTTCTAATTTCTGTATAAAAATAGAGCTCCCAAGATTATGGAATCCATTGCATTTTAACAAACAAGAACATAAAAGCCTATGAATTTTAGTACAAATGTAAGTGTAAGTGTAAACACACACATACACACAAACAGATCCTGAAGTGCTTTTCCTCTTGGGACCTAATCAAAATTCACCCTTTTCGAACATGTTCTCACTGATGTAAATCTCAGTCCTAGCTACATGTAACATATTGAATTATTTGATGCAAACCAAGATTTGAGTCAGTTTTCCATTTTAATAAGTAGAAACAACTAGCTCAAACCTTGATATCAAACCTAAAATGTACATTTTACAGATAAGCAGAATTGCTTTTAAAAAAGCGCTTCCCTGGGTATATTTTTAAAAATAGCTCATTTTTAAAGTAGCAAGGCAGTAATATCTCGAAGTTTAATTGTGTTGATTCTTAACATATTCTAAAGCCCTGTAATGCTTGGATAAATATGTTGCCTAGTTCCTCAGGCCTCAATTATATACCTTTTTAAAAAGACTAACGCCTTGGAACTGGAAGCATAAATAATTAGAATAAAAACATGCCCGTTTATATGAATTATCTATAGTCCTCAAAATGTGAAAATAACCAAGTTAGCACTTGCTGTATATGGCTTTTAATTTTTTTATTATATACTTTTTGTTTCTTATATGAGCATCTTTATTGCTTACAATTTTTCTTGTGGCTGATGGGAAGAGATACTATAAATCACCCACAATATACTATATGTTGTAGAATTTTCAATTTGTGAATCACGGGTGATGAGTCCCTGTGTTGGGACCCTGTATAAAAATGATGAGCTAGAAATAATAATTAACCAATAAGTCAGCTTAGTTTTATGCTAAGCTGAAGACTCTTTGCATCAGAATCAAAAAGATTTCACATTCAGGTAACAGATTACACATTACTGTATAACATGCTCGCAGCATCTAGCACGTGGCAAGTATTAATACTGGTTGGACGAATGAAGAGTTAATGATTTAATTTAATTTCTCCATCACACAATCAGCTTGTTTTACCTTTCCTATTTGAGGACATATTTAAGGATAAAAGTCCTTTCATGCCAACAAGCACTCTACAGAGTTCCTTCTCCATTACCCCAGTGATATATTATTATTAGGAAAGGAACACAACTCAGCTACATATACCTAAAGGTCCAGCCTAGAAAAGAGGGGAGAAAGAGAAACGATCAATGATAAAATAAAAACAAGCCACTGGAAACAGGAGGATTTCAATGGGTATGGCTGCATCTGTGCTGTGCCTTTGTAAAGGAGTTTATCTATGCATGATGTAATTTTACCTGGAAGTAGTAGACTGACGACCCCAACGATAATAATGTACTGAGGGCCTATTTTGTGCCAAGAACTGTATTAGAGGCTTTATATAAAACTCTCACTCAATCTTCATATAGATTCTCTTTTAAAGAAGAATAGTATCATTGCCTAACCACAGCAAACTCTTCCAAATGAGAGAACTTACATATTAAAGGACTTTGAGTGATATGTCTAGCAAATTGGTAGCAAAAGCATATCCAACTCCTCTTAGCTCTCTACTTTCCCATAACCTCAGATACAGCATAGTGTGGTAGGCAAGGAAATTAGGATTATAAATTACCTGGAATGTAGTTCAAGTACTGGCTGTATCACTTACTGATATTATACCATTGAGCATATTATTTAACCTTCCTCAGGCTAAACTTCCTTGTTGATAATAATACTTTGTCCTGTTATGAGACTGGTATGTCTCAAGATGTATGATGTACTTAGTTCAGGATCTAAAATATGGCAAACAACTGTGGAAGCTGTTCTTTATGATGCAGGATTTTACATTTCTGTGGGTATTAAGAAGGAGTCTATTATGCTCTATGTGCATTTTCGGAGCTCCTTAAAAGGTAGACTGACTATGTGACTCAACCATCCTAGCCACAACAGAGTAAAACAGAGATCTACGCCTCTCCCATAGGCAGCCAATATCTTTATGGCCAGGAGCACCTGAAGTGATCTGGCATGACAGATTTGCCCAACAGGGTCAAAAATGTCTATCTAACCGAATAACATCTCTGTGTTGGAGATTTTGAACACAAAATCTTTAGAGATAATGAAGTTGGTGGCTGCTGGCATATCCCAAATGCTTATATACTAAGATAGGGTAGTACACAGAAGCAGTTAGCAATAGAAGCCATGAGTAAACCAGAGGGCGTGAGAGTACTTAATTAGTTGATTCAACTTGAAGTGCCTCTGATCATTAAAACCAGAAGTAATTTAACTAAGTTTATTTGATATTAGAATCATGAGCAAGAGGACCAAGTGAACACAGTTGATCAACACCCAAACCACTATATTGAAGCACATTTCCCAATCCAAAAAGATTACAAGGAGGAATATGATGTCTGTATGATTATTTAGGGAAAAAAGAGTTAATAACGAAGGGAATACATGGTCTTCTCCCTCAGAACAAGCAAGTTTTTCTCTAGGATTGTGTGTTAACATAACAACTGCAAGAATAGTAAAGAACAACAATGAAATGGTCAACTGACCACACCAGCCACTTCCATCAGCACAGCACCAATTGACAAATAATTTGCAAAATGTCACGGGAAGCATTTAATTAAGCCTGTGACGGCAGTTTCTGTTAGCTTTGTCTATAATTATTCTTTATTTCCTTAACATAAACAAATTAGCTTTAATAGTATGTCAGATAGTGTTTTCAGTCCCCGCAGAACTTCTAATTTGTAGGCTTTTCAGTTGCTGATTTATCAAAGCTGTCCGTAAAACATGTTCTCAACCCCATGCATCTGCCTTCTGGTGCTCTTCTGGCCCCTGAATATCTATTAATTTACTGTCTTCACACTGGGACAATTTTTTCGTTTTTTTTTAAAGGGATAATTTCACTTTCTAAGAATAGATGTAACATGGTGTCAAGCATGTGGTAGAACTCCAGGATACTAGTATAATTTTGAAAATTCATGCATGTGTTAGAAAATTCCCATGTTTAAGGCAACAATGTTCCTCATCTGCTTAATGCAACTGAAAGACAAGACACATTTTAGAACTTGCAAATATTTTCTCTGTCAACTAGTTTAAAATAGTGAGTTGCTACTGACATCTAAACATAAGTAATAGGGGTGTCATACCTATCTACGAATATGAAATAGCCATTCAAGTGAGAGCCAGGAACAAGTGAATACCTTCCCATCTGTGAAATAGAGGGGACTTAAAGTGTTGCTGAGTGTCATGGTGTTAGTCATCATTCAAACTACTGCCATCACTGCCTATCAAAATGGGTCATCAAACACAGGCTTCCAGGGCTGATATGTGCATGGCAAAGGGGGAGAAAGAGACATTCAACCCTCTCACCAATCCATTCTCATTCCCACTGTATCCAATGTAGTCCTGATATTTTGTTGATATTTTTATTAAATCACATGGACCTGAAAAGTACTGCCTGGGCAAAACAACGTTGACAGTGATCTCAACAAATTACCTCACAGTTGGCATCAGTCTCTTATTCTAGCTCAGCATAATGAGCTGTCCCCTATTTAGAAATATATACTCTAAATTTATAATCCCAAGGTCATTTTAGAGATGGGATTTCAATGTTTCAGTATATTTCTGTACCAAGTGGCTTACCATAGCTTCTCAATCTTCTCTTACACTTCCTAAAACTTATCTTCCTTATTGTCCTATGCCCTTCCTATAAAGTATTGGCTTTAAAATTTCTTGAGTTTTCCCAAATTCTGAAAATCCACATATTTTAGAAGTCATTTGGGGGACAAACAAAATGTTCTGGAGATGAAAACAATGTCTGAGAGAAACCAGTGAAAAATATAATCATAGTAAGCAATGTCTTCCTTACGCAAGCATATCAGGGGGAAACATCTTTTATGAATGCTAACCCACCCCATGGGTAGCACCATGCTCAACAAATAACTCAAATGAAGATTCCAATGTCTTTATTTCTTTCTTAGTTCATTTCTGAGGCATCAGAGGTCCCATTCTAAGTTACAAAGACCTATTGCTTTAGAGACATCTCTATTTTTCAGTAATCCTTTAGCTTATATCAGTATCACAAAGACCAGCTGGAAAGAATTCCAGAGTTTTTATAATAATGACTTTTAATACTCCAGGGCATCTGAATTCTTCCAAAATGGAAAGACCTTCCACCCTCTCTCTACCCCTTAGCAGTGTTCATTGATATATGTTTCTGGCATATTTAAATATTTTAACGCAACTTGATTGAATTATAGAATGACAAAGTAACAAGTAAACCTTCAGAATCATTAAATGTCAACAAGAAAAAAACCTTCAAAGTAGGGGGATAATATCTCATAGCTAAGGTTTTCAGAATCTGGTGCTTATTGCCCGTCCCCTCTTCTCTGGGAGATTGCTTTGTGTGCCATGTGAATGGCAACTCACCAAGGAGAAACAAACACTTCCTAGTGAACATACTAGCCTTCATATCTAAGTTTTGAAATAAATCATTTTCTTTTTCTAAATGCAGCAACATTTTCCTCAGTAAATGTTCTAATTCAATACCTAGAGAGGTTTCTTGCCTTTTCTTCCATAGATTTGTTTTATAATACTTCCTTCTAGTCCAGGGAAAGAGCTCAGTGTCAGGCAGTATCTAACATAAAAACTCCTTCTGTCTCCATTCCACATGAGCCAGGGAACAAAGCTAAAAGCCATCTACTTGCTGCTATACAGTAAAGAAAGATGTTTAAATTTAAATGAAGTATGTAATACTGGGTGTTATAGCATCAAAACTCCACAGGTTTTATAGAGATGGGGCCAAATGTATCCATTATTTCAACTGTCCAATTCTCTATAGATTTCCACGTGCTTTTGACTTACAATGCTGTATGACAGATTACATCAACATCCTGAATGGGAAGGTGTTTGTTTATTTTTTATATATCAAACTCAGAATTTTTTATTCCTTTTGTCTTTTGGAAACTTCAACTATTGACCCAAGGACACTCCTTACATCAGTGCAAAGACCAATAAATATAGCTTAAAACAAAGACAGTATTACTCAGCTTTTGGTTGCAAATTTAATTTCCTCAGTCCATAGTTATCTCTAATAGTCTTGAAGCTAGGCCATATTTACAGAGGAAGTCTCCCCTTTATATATCTAAACCCAAAAGTTATTTGGCTCATTGGTTTTTTAAAGTACTACTTTCGAAAGGATAGATAATATGACAAAGGAAAAGTTCCTACTTGACAGGAAGAAGAAGTAGAAATCTTGTGCATTTTGGATTGTAAAGAGATATGGAAGGATAAGACTAGGGGAATTATGAACCCTGAGTTTCTGGGGAGAGACATTGTTGAGGAAAAACATCTGGGGAATTGTCAGATTGTCAAGCTGGTGATATGCATCCTTACAATATGACACAGGAGTAAGAGCTCCAAGGACAGAAATGCATCGAGATAGATGGTCCTGGAAGACTGAACTCAAGTATCTCTGATCTTCTGTGTCATGTTAAAAGAATCCAGATTATCTCAAATGTCCGTGAGTGGCTGTGGAAACTCTTTCATCATAACAAAGGACAAAAGTGGCATTGAAGCAGAAAGACAAAGAAACTTAAATGCTTGATCAGATGGTGCTGCAGCCAGGCTTCAGGGATTAAACCATGCTTTCAAGAACACTGTAGAAAAAGCCCTCATACCTTGCCTGTAACAAAAGAGCATGCTAGAACTTATACAAGCCCAGACTTTGCTTCAGTGACTGTAGTCAAGGTCAGCCAGAGCCCTCAGAGAAGAGTAGCATGCCCCTCCCTTAACGCTATGGTGAAGCTTTCCACAAGCTTTCTCCACAAGTTGGGAGGCACAAAGCAGGGGAGAGACAGACCTAGAGAAGAGTTTACCCAAAGGATGTTCAGTTAAACTGAAACCGACTGCTTAAGGCCAGAAGAGTTACCTCTAACCGGCAAGTTTTCCTTTCTCTTCTACTATCAGCAGAAAGGGGGGCTTAAGAATATACAAGCAGTTACATTTTTGTACATTTTACAATATAAGTTATGCCCACTTTTCTAATATTGTATTTTCATTCATATCAGCTTGTATTTATGAATGTTTCTCTTAGATGTGACAACTATTATCTCCCTCAGTGGTACCTATTATGTCAGTCTGCACAGAAACACCACCCTCATTAGTCATCAAATCCACTCATTCTACCTGATGTCACTGTCTTTTAAATCTGCCCAGTTTCCTTCATCACCATGGCCATTCATATGGATAATCACAAGAGATTCCTAAGTGGTCTTGATCTCTGTGCCTCTGAATTTTTTCAATTCCATTCATAGCCAGCACAACCTCGGTCTTCTGTTTCATTCTTTATATGCTGCATCTAAAATAATCTCTCAACTGATTCACTTTGTTATAAAGCAGAAACTAACACACCATTGTAAAGCAATTATACCCCAATAAAGTTGTTAAAAAATAAATAAATAAAAATAAAATAATCTCTCAACATACAACTCCGTTCCATTATTGCCCTGCTCGAAATCCAATAGTTTTCAATTTTCCTGAGAATAAATCCAAGCACACTTTAATGGTGTATCATCCAGGGTCCCAATGGGAAAGACATGACACATTCAAATTAGTATCATTTCAGGTGGATCTTATAAGTAATGACTTATTTAGGTACTATAGGGTATAACATAAGGAAACCATAAGGAATAGTGTGGTGAGATTGTATCATGTCAATATGGCTAAGCTAGAACCACATTTTTCAGAATCTCCTTCACTGTATGGTTATGGATGTGAGTTGACCAGAAAAAAAGTTTGAGATCTGGAAGACAGAAGTGAGGCAGAGGCCATTACAATCTGACGGCAAGTGTTTTACAGTGGTAAAGGACAGATACAGAGGTACAGATGGGTCCCAGCTGGTCCTTGCCCCAGTTCCAGCTGTCCTTCCCAGCTGCAACCTCAGGATCCCTGTTAAATGCAGACTTTTCCCCCGGGGCTCCATCATCACCCCAGTCCACGAGCTGAAAGTGACTGGCATCCCAGATTGCCTGAGAAGTTTTGATCTACACACCTGTACCAGTGCTTCAGAAGGGCTGATTTATGACTTCTCTCTCATCCTCTAACTCTCCCCATGGACCATTATTTCCCCAGCTTCTCCCACCATTGTGGAAGGTCTTATTCCTATAATAAATCCCTTATTTCATAATATCCATAGCAGTTCTGCTTCCCTGACTTTGCAGAGCATTTAGGAGTCTGGGATTATTGTTATCCCTAGGCAGAAAAGAGAGAAAACAATCAGGTGGAGGAAGCCTCCTTGAGATTAGGAGGGACTTCAAGCTATGGAACACAACTACTTCAAGGCTATTTCATAGGAAGGACAGTAGGGAAATAAATACCCTGATTTCACTCTCCTCCTGCCTTCCAGTCTACTGTCTGGGGTCCTCATTGGCAGAAACTACAGGCACAGGAACCATTGATATAATCCATACATGTTGACCTCCAGTGCAGAGAGTAAGGGACATATTGGAAGACACCCAGCACACATATATTACATGACACATCATGACCTGCCCCCTACTCCCCAGTCCTTTTAACCCCACGTATCTCACCACCCTTTTCCCCATACTCTATGCTATACCACTCTTCTTCTTTTTATGTATTTGAGTCTTCTATATTTTTACTTTCCTGAGGGCCTTTGCAAATGATCTCTCTGTATGTGCTATTTTTTTCCTTTCTTCTTCTTCTTCACTCGGATAATTCCAAGTTGCCTTTCAGCTATCAACTTTATCACTTCAGCATAGAACCATCACTAGATAACTTAGCTAAATTATAAATCCTTTAAGTGGGCTTCTATAACAACATGTATTCTCCCTATTATATCTTATATCTCATTGATTATAATGTCTTTCCTGATAGAACATTAACTGTAACAGGAGAGACCATGTATATACTGTTCACTGTCATAACTCAAAATAACAGTGTTGTGCCAGGCACATAGTAGACACTCAGTATTTGTTAAATAAGGGAAATGAATAAGTGAATGAATGAGGACTATGGCTTTACTACTAAGGCAGCTGAACACCAACTAGAATATTTTTGTACTTGTAGAATTTGAGCCTAAATCTCAAGAGTGAACCCCCTAGCATGTGGTGTCCATGCCTTCTTTGCATAGAGGGATCACCAGTGTGTGGAGAGCCCATACTGCTGAGAATATTGTCTCTTTCTGAGAGAGGGAAGTAAAAAGGGAACAAATGATGACCACTGTGTCTCTAACAGCCCAGGACCAGATTTCACTGGAAATTTCACTTTCAAGTAGGACACTAAGGCTACCAGATGGACACCTCTGCAGAAAACAACTATAAAACTTAGACATAATACAAAAAGCAAATATCTGAAGGTACTGGAGAATGAAGATAACAGAGTCTGGAGGAAAGTGCACACTCACTTGGAATGGGGAATATGGCATGCTCCATGAGTATGTTTCCATCTTTTGTGGCCTTAACCTAGAACTAAATACATGCACATGGAACACACAGTGGTGAGAGGGTCTCACATGGAGAAAGTCCCACTCTCTCTGGTCTGGTGAACCAGAAAAGTGAAGCTAGGCAATGTCAAACTCTGAAGGAAGTGTGGCAGTTCTGAAGTGGCAAAAACCATAAAGGGGATCCCCAAACTCTTCTGTCAGTATCTCCAACTGAACCTGAACATGCTCAAAGCAGAATAGGCTCAAAGCACCTGAATTAAAGACAAAAGCTCTCAACTGAGACCAGATCTGATACCCATGCAGCAGAGCTTATAGTTCAAATCCAGACAAGCCAAGTACCTGCTGCAAAGGAAATGATCCTTATCACAGATAACAGAAGCTAGAATCTTTCCAACATTCATAATATCTTGAATGCAATCCAAAATTATCCAACATGAGAAAAACCAAGAAAATACAAAGGAGAAAAGGAAAAAAAGTCAAGTCTGACCCAGAGATGAACAAATGTTGGAGCTAACTATAAGAAATTTTAAATGGCTCTTATAATTATCACCAATGAAGTAAAACTTTTGGTGAATGGAAGAAATAGAAAATTGTTCAAGGCAAAGAACACGGAGATAAAAGATTGAGAAAAAAAATAGTCTCAAGAACTGATTAGATGGTATCAAATGATCTAATATACATGTAATTGATATACCAGGAGGAGAAAGTGAGGCAGAAAAAATATAAAATAACAGTTGAAACTTTCCCAATTTATTGAAATATAGTATTTTTCAAAAAGAAGATATTAAACATCAAGCAGAACACAAAGAACCTGTTATGAGGCTCATCATAGTCAAAATGGTGAAAATCAAAGATAAGGAACAACTCTTGAAAGCAGTAAGAAAAAACGTTATATACAGGGGACAAATGATCCAATTAATGGCTGATTTCTCATCAGAAACCACGAAGAGTGAGAAAATCTCTCTGTAGTGCTGAAAACTGGTTGTGTTTTTTTTTTTTTTTTGGGTCTAACAAGGATTCTGTGATATCTTTATCCTAGATATACAGGATATTTTCCTTCAAGAATGAAGGCAAACTAAAGATTTCCAGGTAAAAGAAAACTAAGAAGACTTATTACCAATATAATTGCACTATGATAAATGCTAAAGGAAATTATTCAGGTTGTGGGAAAATGATATTGGTGGAAACTTAGATCTTCTGAAAATAATAAAAAGCAAGAACTGAATTCTGCTAGAAACCTGAATGAACAGGGAGATAGATTCTCCTAGCATCTCCAGAGAACACTACAGCCCTGCCAATACCTTGATTTCTGATATATGAAAGAGTGAGAAAGTAAATGAGTGTTGCTGCTAGTTTGTGGTAATTTGTTACAGCAGCAAGAGAAAACTAACAGAGGGGCTTTTTGATAAATGTTAACCTTACGTTTTGAATGGAACGTGGAAAAATCCACACCATTTTTCCAAGGGTCCCCAACAGAACTGAGTCCCACTTTTCTACAGCAGTAACCAGCCCAAAGATGTTACTTGGGATACACTTTCCTTCCTTTCTTGATTTATTCTTCCCATCCCCCCCATCCCTGGGTCTCTGGAAGCACATTCTAAATTAACCTACCTGAAAGGCAGGCTTTGTCTCAGGTTCTGCTTTTGGCGGGACCCAGGTTAAGATAGCTGGTCTAGAGAGTGGCCCTAGACGGGAGATCCTTAGTTTGGGAGAGTCCTCAGGTTAGGATCCTTGGTTGTTCTCAGTGACCAACAGGTCAGCTGGCAATCAGGACCCCAGTGCTGTCAATAGGTGGAGTGGTGATCAGAACTGGCTGCAGAAGCATCATAATTATAACACTCTAATCCTCTGCAGATTAGGACAAGTTACAGGTGAAAGTGAAGCACTGGTTTATGAGGTAGGGGTAGCACTTGAAAGGTTTGGGGTCAATGGTAATAAGGTCTATAGAAGTGGCTGCCTTTGGTTAACTGTTTTTTAGAGTTTTTTTTTTTTTTTTTAAAGCAAAGACAGGTTTGGGTTATTCAACTCAATTCAAGGCATACTGTGAAAGTCAGAAAGCCTCATAGCAATATTTAAGACCCTTTGCAGGTCCAAGTGCGGGGAAAATATCAGGTTCAGGCTTTAAAGGTACTGGTAGGACACCTACAAGATGAATGATAGCCTCAGCAGGACTTCTGCATCAAAACCAGGACCCTAATAGAGAGTAGGACCCTGATACCTGGGAAAGACTCATTTGCATGAAAGAAACTGAGAAACTTGAACCCCCTCGGCCAATTGTAGCAGATCCCACCTTCTTGATGGAGAGCCAGACTTCACTTGCCTGGACACCTTGCAAAGACCTCACCTGAGGCAGGTGCCTTATAAGATGAAGACTTTGCCATTTCCATCTGCAGAAAGGCTAGCTCTAGCAAGAGTTCACCTCTCTTGTAGGACTTTTTGAAAACTGCAAGCAGCAGATAATATACCCTTTTGCAGCACAGGGAAATATAGCCATTGTTTTGGAATAACTGTAAATGGAGTATAATCTGTGAAAATATTGAATCACTATGTTGTATACCTGAAACTAATATTGTAAATCAACTATACTTCAATAAAAAAGCAGCTAACATACTTCAACATTTTGAATTCATATGAACTTAAGAATATACAAAACAAAACTCTTTTTCAAAGGTGTAAAGAGAAAAGTCAGAGAGAAATAGAAAAGAAATATTAAAAATGTGGGTACTAGAATAATTTAAAATCAATTACATATAACAATGTTTTATCTTAATAAACATTAGTGTTTAGTTCTTACAAGGATTTCTTTAGTCAGGAAATGCTATTTAAATTCATGAGTACTTCCAAAGATATCATTATTTGAATGCAGAACCTGAGGCAAAAAAAAAAAAAACCAAGAAAGCACAAACACCAGGTAGTAAGTTTTGGTTTGTTTACATTGGTAAAGAAGGTTAGAAAAAAATTTTAAATAAGGTATTAGTTTAACAGGTAGTATTCCAACTATTTATGGTTGCTTTGCAGTCTAGGTACTTTAAATAAAGGACTTGAATTCATGCTTTTGGAGATAAATATGCTCCTCACTATTGCTCCAGGCATAAATGAAGAGAATTGTCTTCCATCTGACTTGGCCCATAAGTCAATTGAGCACATTTAGCAAGTAAACCTTAGTAATTCTCATGTCAACAAGTCAATGTTATTGAATGCAGTATGACAACATATAAATAAGTGATATGTCTGCTTATGAGAAATGTGGCACAATGAAATAAAAGACTGTGGAGCTAAAAAAAAAAAAAGTTCAAATTATATTCTTCATTTATAAGTTATATGAACTTTGGTAAGTCAATTTCTCTGAACTTAAGCTTTCTGTTTCAAAACATTGACATAAAAATGCATAGTTCAGAGGGTTATATTATATAGCACATGCAAACATAGCAAATATATTGGAGAAATATAAATCCAAGACAAAACCTTCTGCCAACCCAGAAAACTTTTCACAAAATTAGAAATAGAGTTTATTATTGAATGAACATTAAGCCAGAATATAAGTGCATCACAGTCAGTCTGCTAAGGGACTGTGAAGACAGAAAGAAATCTTCCCCTTTTATGTAGCCAAGAACATACAGCCCATTAACCACATGTTCAAGGTGAACAATAACTAGTCCTCAAGCAAGATGACTTGACAGCACCATGTGTCGTGCATAGTCCATCTTAACTTCACCTGGTAATTATGGTGGCCACCTGTGTTTGCTAATTTGCTTTAGCCAAAGGGAAATAAGCGTCTCATATCTTTATGATAGGAGGTAGTTTTACATCTTGGAGCAATAGACCCACTGAAGTTAGGCTCTGACCCTCTGACAGAGACTAGGAGATAGGGATGCTATCTTTCTTGATTACATTTTAAAGGAATGGCTCCCAGGTCCTTCAGAAAGCCATTTCTGGGAGAATCTTAACTACATTACATATCAAGTAAACATGTTTTTCATTTTTTACCAAAATTAAAACTGGTACATAAAGCCTCCAAATATTTCTTGTTCCTTCTGTCCTATTAAGTAGCAGTGGAAAAAATAAAGAACTATAAAGACTCTCAGTATTACAGTTCAGCCCAACAGAGGCTAAGGGAAATGGTGTGGCTGGGGAACACCTTTGGGAGTTGCCAGGTAAAATCTGAAACTAGAGGGCAAAGAGAGGACAGAAAAAGAGGCAGACCACTCCAAATTGGTAGGTGGCAGTTTTACAACAATAAGCAACAGAACTTACATACAGGGCTTGTCTTAGGTGGTCATAAGACGAGCAGATCTCCACACCAACCCACCAGAATCTTAAGAGTTTATATAGAGGTCCTAATTGGGTTCAACCCCATATTCAGTTCAGGTGGTCTCAATCACTCCTTACTCTCTCAAGGTTTTATCCTTGAAACCGAGTCCCACTGTAGGAACAGTGGACAGAATGTATATTCCTAGACAGGGGAGGGGGTGAAGAGCCTCCAATTGCCAGGGTCCAGTTCACAAGACCTCCTCCAACAATAGTCTACTATACTCTGATCAAGATGCTGACCAAAATTAAATGGATAAATTACTCAAAAATTTAAAAAAGCCAACACTGTTGCAACAGAAATAGAAAACTTAAGTTTTAAAGATATTGAAATAATTCAAACACTATCTCACAAAAAAAGAAGTTTGCAGATACTACTCTCAAGTATTCAATATCAATGTCAGGTTTTCTAATTTAAGCTGAACAAATATTGCCTTTTCCCTTAGCCTCTGTTGGGCTACCCCCCACAGACCTGCAGGCCTTATAGTTGCCCAGCCTCAAGACCTAAGAAAGAACCCAGAAACAGCTACAGACACAGCAACAGTATATTGTACAGAGGATCTTACACATCTGAAACAAAGGGTCCTGGAGTGACACCCCCCACTGTGTACAGCAGACAGCAGGCAGGATGTGGCAGCACTCTTCACTACTTGGGAGAGAAAGAGGCTACCATTTATAGAGGCAATTGACGTCGTGTTGACTCATCTGTTACCAGGGAAACGAGTGAATAGGGCGGGGGCAGGAATGTAGGCAGTTACTGATTACGCCCTATAATTAGGAGGACTGGATAGTCAGGGGAGTGAGGCAGGGACTGGTAGAGCAGGGGATATACAGGCAGCAAGAGAACAGCCATCTTGAATGGCCTCAGAAGAAAAGTAGAGTCAGTGGCAGGGAGCATACAAACATATTTTGTTACAAACATATTTCAAAGGTAATTGCTTCTAACTTAAAACATTAATGATAACTTTCCATTTGGAGTTGAGTTTATCTATGACCAGAAATATTTCCATAACAAGTTATGGACAGACTGGGAAAAATCTCCTTGAGTTCAGAGTTAAATCTCCAACAATCTATATAAAAATTAAAATTTACACTGCAAAGGTGAAGAAGCAAAAGTAATAAAACTCAGTTACAATTAATTGATACATATAATTTGAAAACCAGCACACCAGTTGATTAGGCTGTATGGATTGACTAAGCATCCCAGCACCCACTCAAGGCACTGCTCCTTTGGGGATAAAACACCTTTCACTCTGAACAGATGACTTACAAATGGACTTTGGAAAGGATGCACTGTCCCCTTCTGATCATTGAAGCCTCCTAGGTCCACAGCCCTCAGTTCCCTATGTTTATATATCTATGCCATTTTAATAACCCATAACTGTTAAGAATAAAATAATTATTTTATTAAGAGATGGATCTGACTGAACCAAGAAACAATCAACTATGATTGAAAAGTACGCCTCTCCTAAGCTATTCTTTAAAGCAAGCATAGTTCCCAGACCAGTAACATCAGCATCAGCATCACCTGGGACCTTGTGAGAAATGGAAATTCCAGGGATCTACTGTAGATTTACTAAATCAGAAATTCTGGGGGTGGGCCCCAGCAGTTTGGGTTTTAACAAGCCATCCAGGTGATTCTGATGTACACTCAAGTTTGAGAACCACTGGCCTAAAGGTTGACTCCAAGAAGCAGTTACTAAAGGTGTCTGTAAAGTACAGATTGTCAAACAATATTGTTTTCTACAATGTGCCTGAATTTACCTGTCATTTCAAAGAATCTGAAGTCTGCAACCTCATTTGAGTTATATTTTTCATGCCTCCAGAAAACTGTAAGACTGAGAGCAGGCAGGTTGTTGAGGTTCCTATCATGCTCAGCAATTCCTCTAAATGCTAATACCTTGGATGTCCCTGCTCTCCTTCTCCAGACTTTAAAACACAACTGCCCAGGCCCCAATGCCAGCAATTCTTATATAATAGATCTGGAGCAAGGCCTTGGTATCAGTATTTTTCAGCCCTGCACAACACACACATGCAAGCAGCCCACCACCACCCCACAACCGCCCCACACACACCTCCTCCTAATATATAGGCAGGGTTGAATACCATTGGCCATTGGCCTTTGAAACCATTGCTACATAGAGGTTAAAGAATCCAAATAAACTTTCAACAAGAGACAAGAAAGGACACTGGATAATGATTAAGGGATCAATCCAAGAAGGAGATATAACAATTATAAATATTTATGCACCCAACATAGGAGCACCTCAATACATAAGGCAACTGCTAACAGCTATAAAAGAGGAAATCGACAGTAACACAATAATAACAGGCCTTTTTAACACCCCACTTACACCAATGGACAGAGCAAACAGAAAATTAATAAGGAAACACAAGCTTTAAATGACACAATAGACCAGATAGATTTAATTGATATTTATAGGACATTCCATCCAAAAACAGCAGATTACACTTTCTTCTCAAGTGCGCACGGAACATTCTCCAGGATAGATCACATCTTGCATCACAAATCAAGTCTCAGTAAATTTAAGAAAACTGAAATCATACCAAGCATCTTTTCTGACCACAACGCTATGAGATTATAAATCAATTACAGGGAAAAAAATGTAAAAAACACAAACACATGGAGGCTAAACAATACGTTACTAAATAACCAAGAGAACACTGAAGAAATCAAAGAGGAAATCAAAAAATACCTAGAGACAAATTACAATGAAAACACGATGATGCAAAACTTATGGGATGCAGCAAAAGCAGTTCTAAGGGAGAAGTTTATAGCTATACAAGCCTACCTCAAGAAACAAGAAAAATCTCAAATAAACAATCTAACCTTACACCTAAAGGAACTAGATAAAGAAGAACAAACAAAACCCAAAGTTAGCAGAAGGAAAGAAATCATAAAGATCAGAGCAGAAATAAATGAAATAGAAACATAGAAAACAATAGCAAAGATCAATAAAACTAAAACTGGTTCTTTGAGAAGATAAACAAAATTGATAAACCATTAGCCAGACTCATCAAGAAAAAGAGGGAGAGAACTCAAATCAATAAAATTAGATATGAAAAAGGAGAAGTTACAACAGACACTGCAGAAATACAAAGCATCCTAAGAGACTACTACAAGCAACTCTATGCCAATAAAATGGAAAACCTGGAAGAAATGGACAAATTCTTAGAAAGGTATAACTTCCCAAGACTGAACCAGGAAGAAATAGAAAATATGAACAGACCAATCACAAGTAATGAAATTGAAAGTGTGATTAAAAATCTTCCAACAAAAGTCCAGGACCAGATGGCTTCACAGGTGAATTTTATCAACATATAGAGAAGAGATAACACCCATCCTTCTCAAACTCTTCCAAAAAATTGCAGAGGAAGGAACACTCCCAAACTCATTCTATGAGGCCACAATTACCCTGATACCAAAACCAGACAAAGATACTACAAAAAAAGAAAACTACAGACCAATATTACTGATGAATATAGATGAAAAAATCCTCAACAAAATACTAGCAAACAGAATCCAACAACACATTAAAAGGATCATACACCATGATCAAGTGGGATTTATCCCAGAGATGCAAGGATTCAATATACAAAAATCAATCAATGTGATACACCATATTAACAAATTGAAGAATAAAAACTATATGGTCATCTCAATAGATGCAGAAAAAGCTTTTGACAAAATTCAACACCCATTTAAGGTAAAAACTCTCCAGAAAGTGGGCACAGAGGGAACCTACCTCAACATAATAAAGGCCATATATGACAAACCCACAGCAAACATCATTCTCAATGGTTAAAAAACTGAAAGCATTTCCTCTAAGATAAGGAAGAAGACAAGGATGTCCACTCTCACCACTGTTATTCAACATAGATTTGGAAGTCCAAGCCACGGCAGTCAGAGAAGAAAAAGAAATGAATGGAATGCAAATTGGAAAAGAAGAAGTAAAACTGTCACTGTTTGCAGATGACAAGACACTATACATAGAGAATCCTAAAGATGCCACCAGAAAACTACTAGAGCTAATCAATGAATTCAGTAGAGTTGCAGGATATAAAATTAATGCACAGAAATCTCTTGCATTCCTATACACTAATGATGAAAAATCTGAAAGAGAAATTAAGGAAACACTCCCATTTACCACGGCAACAAAAAGAATAAAATACCTAGGAATAAACCTACCTAGGGAGACAAAAGACCTGTATGCAGAAAACTATAAGACACTGATGAAAGAAATTAAAGATGATACCAACAGATGGAGAGATATACTATGTTCTTGGATTGGAAGAATCAACGTTGTAAAAATCATTATACTATCCAAAGCAATCTACATAGTCAGTGCAATCCCTATCAAACTACCAATGGCATTTTTCACAGAGCTAGAATAAATTTTTCACAATTTGTATGGGAACACAAAAGACCTCAAATAGCCAAAGCAATCTTGAGAAAGAAAAACAGAGCTGGAGGAATCAGGCTCCCGGACTTCAAACTATACTACAAAGCTACAGTAATCAAGGTAATATGGTACTGGCACAAAAAGAGAAATATAGATCAATGGAACAGGATAGAAAGCCCAGAGATAAACCCACACACCTATGGTCAACTAATCTATGACAAAGGAGGCAAGCATATACAATGGAGAAAAGACAGTCTCTTCAATAAGTGGTGCTGGGAAAACTGGACAGCTACATGTAAGAGGATGAAATTAGAACACTCCCTAACACCATACACAAAAATAAACTCAAAATGGATTCGAGGGCTTCCCTGGTGGCACAGTGGTTGAGAGTCCACCTGCCAATGCAGGGGACACGGGTTTGTGCCCTAGTCCGGGAAGATCCCACATGCCATGGAGCAGCTGGGCCCGTGAGCCATGGCTGCTGAGCCTGCATGTCCGGAGCCTCTGCTCTGCAACAGGAGAGGTCACAACGGTGAGAGACCCGCATACTGGAAAAAAAAAAAAAAGGATTCGAGACCTAAATGTAAGACCAGACACTATAAAACTCTTAGAGGAAAACATAGGAAGAACACTCTTTGACATAAATCACAGCAAGATCTTTTTTGATCCACCTCCTAGAGTAATGGAAATAAAAACAAAAATAAACAAGTGGGGCCTAATGAAACTTAAAAGCTTTTGCACAGCAAAGGAAACCATAAACAAGACCAAAAGACAACCCTCAGAATGGGAGAAACTATTTGCAAATGAATCATCAGACAAAGGACTAATCTCCAAAATATATAAACAGCTCATGCAGCTCAATATTAAAAAAAACAAATAACCCAATCCAAAAATGGGCAGAAGACCTAAATAGACATTTCTCCATAGAAGACATACAGATGGCCAAGATGCACATGAAAAGCTGCTCAACATCACTAATTATTAGAGAAATACAAATAAAAAGGACAATGAGGTATCACCTCACACCGGTTAGAATGGGCATCATCAGAAAATCTACAAATAACCAATGCTGGAGAAGGTGTGGAGAAAAGGGAACCCTCTTGCACTGTTGGTGGAATGTAAATTGATACAGCCACTAGGGAGAACAGTATGGAAGTTACTTAAAAAACTAAAAATAGAATTACCATATGACCCAGCAATCCCACTGCTGGGCATATGCCCAGAGAAAACCATAATTCAAAAAGACACATGCACCCCAATGTTCATTGCAGCACTATTTACTATAGCCAGGTCATGGAAGCAACCTAAATGCCCGTTGATAGACGAATGGATAAAGAAGGTATGGTACATATATACAATGGAATATTACTCAGCCATAAAAAGGAATGAAATTGGGTCATTTGTTCAGACATGGATGCATCTGGAGACTGTCATACAGAGTGAAGTAAGTCAGAAAGAGAAAAACAAATATCATATATTAACGCATATATGTGGAACCTAGAAAATGGTACAGATGAACCAGTTTGCAGAGCAGAAATTGAGACACAGAAGTAGAGAATAAACGTATGGACACCAAGGGGGGAAAGCGGTGGGGGCTGTCGGGGGTGGTGCTGTGATGAATTGGGAGATTGGGATTAACATGTATATACTGATGTGTATAAAATGGATGACTAATAAGAAAACAAAGAAAGAAAAAAATATTTCAACTGGGGATCTGTGTGAGGAAGATTTAAACATTTCTGATGTTAAGTATCCATGCTGTTCTTCTGCACTCTGCCTTATCTCCTCTTCACATCCCAAGGCAAATTATGATGGATAGGGGCAAAAATGGAAGAATAGAAATAATTAGGAGCATGAAGCTCCATACCACCATGTCCCACTTTCGTAACTCGTGTAAACTCCAGAGGAAGCATCAAACACGAGCCATTCATGGAAAGTAGAAAACATTTTTTTCAAAACCAAGAAGTTCCCTATTATACAGATTAGCACACTTACAGGACATTACTAGCAGTATTACTATAATAATCGGACCTTGATCTTATAAGAACACATCTCCACAGGAGTGACTTTTAGCCATTCAGACTCAATCTCTTCCTGAGTATTGCGTATTTAAGGAGAATTACGTCACTGTTCTTATCCTCAGGTTTGACAGAAAAAAAAACTTGATAAGTTACAATGAAGATAAGCAAGGTTTTTTCTCTCTTTTTTCTGAATTTATTTTTCCAATTAATCTGTTGTCTATTATTCATCAGAAATTGACTTCAGATATTTCTCTAATATGTTTCAAAGACTCTTACTCAAATGGTTTAGCTGGGCCACTAGCCTGACACCAATCCATGGCCTCTCTCTCCTTTAATTAGATAAATCAGATGAAAATGTTGCCCAGGGGGCTTGGGTGACTCATGTCACTAGACAGGATAATAGGCAGAGGAAAAGACATCAGACCAATACCGCCATGGATACAGGGAGGCCTGCATTTCACTCAGTAGAAGTATAAAATCTCACAGAAAGCTTACACTATTGTGACTTTTCTTTCATGCTTTTCAAGAGGTAGATGGACAGGACTAAGCAGTATATTGCAACTTGAGTTTGCCATGGAACTGGAAGGAAAATTAAAATCTGTGCTGAACCACTAGTATTTAAGAGATGTCAACAGAGTAAAATATTTCCCCTGGCCAGAGGCCTCCTCACACTGTATAAATCTTAGGTAGTATCAAGGAAAGCCAAGTTTTATAGTTATCAATATAAACGTCTAAAACCTCAGTTTTTAGACTAATTTTAGCTAATCATCTGAGGTTGAGAAGCCAACTTATGCAACTATTCAAGCAGAACAGACCGTCAGCACTAAAGAAGAAAGCTAATCATAGAAGATAATACCTATGTAAGACTCAGTGAGGTCTTCAATCAGATCAGCTGATTCTCATAGGTGAGGTAACTTGTGACTCCTCCCTGGAAAACTGCCTAGAGGCAAAAAGGTTCTGAGTACTTGAAGCTGGGAAGACAAGGCAGCCTAAGAAAGAATATCAGAAAGATGGGGAGCATTGGAGTCACATGTCACATATATTTAAATTGAGTAAATATTGTCCATTTATGTCTGTTTTTCTATGAAGGGACATGAACCATCAAAGAATGTACTCAGCTATTAAAAAAAATGGTCAAGCCTGGAAACCAGAATTACACTCATTCTCTGAAAATCAATCAAATAATGAAGTAATAACATTATATTTTATTTATGAGTAATTATCTTTTCCTTACTAATAAATATAACAATTTTCCCAATAGCCCTATGTGATGGACAAAGAAAGAGAAAACTATCCCCCATTTTATACATGGGAAAATCAAGATCCCAAGTTATTGATTTGCTTAAATTAGCAATAAAACTGAGGACTCAGGACAACAGATTTCTTATTTTACAACAGACACTAGAAGAGTTCATGTGATTCACACAAAAGGAATTTGGTTACAGTCACAAGGCAGAGAAATAGGATTTCCTTGACAGATTTGGAAACAAATCACATTCTGTGAAGCAGTGATGTTCATTCGCCTATTTTTCAGTCTGAATCTACCCTTCTGTGTGCTTTTACCTGTGGAAAATATGAAAATTAATAAAAATGGACAACTATATCTAAACTACTATAATTAACAAACTTATTTAGGAAGTTTAGAATTTAAAAGTCATAGTACATCCAGGGGAATACAATGAAATACTGACATACTAAATTTTAAACGATGGGATACATAATGTGCCAAATAAAATACAATCAAGAATAGAAGGAAGTTTTTTAACGTCATAAAGGAAATCTACTATAACCTACAGTAAGCATCATACTTAGTGATTGAAAATGTAAAGAAGTTGCATTCTTTACAGGAAAAAAATGCCTGCTACTACTTGTACTTTCCAACATTGTGCGCAATGTCTTAATAATTCAGTAAGAAAAGACAAAGACATTAAGAGAGGAAAAGCTTAAAACTGTCATTATTTTGAGGTAATGAGTTATAACTTACAAAAAAGCCAACAGAAAAGGCAATTAGCTCTAGTTAGAATTTATTAAGGAGACTTGATATAGATGTTAACACTAAAATCAATAGCTTTCCTACTCCTTATCAATATCCAATTACAAAATGTAATGTTTTAAGTTCCCATTTTTTAACTTTTTATTTGAACTAATTATAGATTCATAAAAGTTATAAAAATACTACTGACAGGTCCCACATACTCTTCACTTGGTTTATCCCAATGGTTACCTTCTAGAATGAGAATATTATACCAAAGCAAGAAATTGATATTGGTATACAGTGTGTATGTATTCCTATGTCATGTTATCACATGTGTAGATTCATGTAACCACCCTACAATCAAGAAACAATTAAAAGATGTAGTTCATGCTACCTTGAGAAGATGTAGGTATAGATCTTACCTATCTCCTTCCTCCTCACCATCCCTAATGCTTGACAACAATTAATTTGTTCTCCATCTCTGTAATTTCTTCACATCAATAATGTTAAATAAATGGAATCATACAGCTACAGCATGTGACTTAAGTTTTTTTTTTTCCTGTTCAGCATAATGCGCTTGATGAAAACTGGACATTTTGAATATTATAATGTAATAGCCCTGAAAATCAGACTCCTTCCCCCCCTTTGGAGTCTGTTTATGCAGCTTGATGTAGACACTAGCTCTTTCTTTATTTAGTGACTTTGTTTTGTGACTTTTCTAAACGATTTTTGTTAAACTGTACTTTTTTGTTATATGTGGTCTCTGAAAGGAACTGTTCATTTAGCGTAGGTTCAGCTAGTATTTTGAAAGGTTTCCTTAAGTGCCAGGAACCAGCTGAGATAGGGAAGAGAGAGAGAGCTGGAAAAGAAGTAGAACAAGAAGGAGGAGGAGGAGAGGAAGACAAAGGAGAAGTAGAATAAGAGTAAGAAATAAAAAGAAAAGAAACCCTTTCCCAGTTTTTGAAGACTGGCACTCCTTCAATGCTTAACCAAGCTATTTACAACCCTGCCTTAGCTTTCACTTCTGCTTGCATTGTGCCTAGAGATAAGTCAGAGGTAAAAGCTTAAGGTCTTCTGAGGTCTGTGCTAAGCATGCATTCTGCCCTGGTCATGTCTGTGGCATTCTAAAGTCCCCACTATACACAGACACTTTTGTATGCTCAAATTCCCCAAAGAACCTCTCTCCCCAGCTTTACCTCCCTGGCTCCCAGTGTCTATAGTTGGCCTCCATTTAACCTTTTGCCTCAGGTAGCTGCTGATTGTTCATTTACCTCATAATATTTTTGAACAGTGACCAGCACTTTTCTGCCCTCAGTGAGTTCCAAGGTAGGTGAAACAAACCTTGCCCTCAGGTAACCCCCAGATAGGTTAGAATAATAGCTTATGAATCAAGTCAGCTCTGCTCCCTCCAAAACCAGAGACTAAGGTCCCATGCTGGAAATGCAGGCTGCCATCTTTAAGACCATCATCAAGCCTGGGAGAGGTATGGAACAAGGGCAAATAAAAGGCTGCCAAGCTTTCCTACCACTTTTAAGTTGCCTTTTTCCTGATTCAGCCTTTGTTTGGTTGGTATAAACCTTTGACTATTTTCCAGAATGCTGACGAAGTTGATTCTAATAGCATTTCCTTTATTATTCAATGTTTCCATGGAGGCCTGAGCCCTTGGAGCTACCTACTCCACCATTTTTGCTAATGTCACTCAGTTTAATGCCTTTGAGATGCACCTAAGTTCTTGTGTATATCAATAGCTTATTCCTTTTTATTGCTGAGTAGTATTTCAGGATATGGATCTACCATGGTTTGTTTACCCACTCACCTATGATAGGACATTTGGATTGCTTCCATTTGGGGCTATAATAAATGAAGCTGCTATGAACTATCATGTACAGCTTTGTGTGGACCTAAGTTTTCATTTAGATGGGATGAATGCCCAGGATTATGTATGCTGAGTGACATAGTAAGTGTATGCTTACTTTTTTAAGAAACTGCCTATTTTCCAGAGTGACTATACCATTTCATATTCCTATCAGTAATGTCTAAGAAGTACACTTTTTCCACATCCTAACCAGTATTTGGTATTGTTACTATTTTTCATTTTAGTTATTCTAATAGGTGTGTACCAGTATCTCATTGTGGTCTTAATTTGCATTTCCTTAATAGTTAATGATGTTAAACACACACACACACACACACACACACACACACACACACACACACACACAGTGGAATATTATTCAGCCATGAGAAAAAAAGGAAATCTTGCCATTTGTGACAGTATGGGTGAAACTTGAGTGCATTGTGCTAAGTAAAATAAGTCAGACGGAAAAAGACAAACCCTTATGGCTCTTACATGTGGAAACTAAGAAAACCAAACTCACAGAAATAGATAGTTGTATGGTGGCTGCCAGAGGCCAAGGGTGGGAAAAATGAGGAGATGTTCATCAAAGGGTATAAATCGCCAGTTATAAGATGAATAGTTCTGGAGATTCCAAGGTACCACATGGTAACAATAGTTAACAGTACTGTATTATATAATTGCAGATGGCTAAGAAAGAAGGCCTTAAATGTTCTTACCATAAATAAGAAATGGTAATTATGTGAGGTAATGGAGATGATAACTAACCTTACTGTGGTAATCACTTTGAATATATGGGTATCAAATTATCATGATGTACATCTTAAACTTATACATGTCAATTATATCTCAATAAAGCTGGAATGAATGAATAAATAAATACATAAAATAACACAGGTTTCTGAGCCTCAGAAAAAACTGTAATGGGATAAGCAAATATATTTAATTAAAAAGACAAGTTGAATTGGAAAGCATATCTCTAAATACATTATATAATTATATGTTATTATATTTATTTATTTATTTTTTTGTGGTAGGCGGGCCTCTCACTGTTGTGGCCTCTCCCGTTGCGGAGCACAGGCTCCGGACGCGCAGGCTCAGTGGCCATGGCTCACGGGCCCAGCCGCTCCGCGGCATGTGGGATCTTCCTGGACTGGGGCACGAACTCGTGTCCCCTGCATCGGCAGGCGGACTCTCAACCACTGCGCCACCAGGGAAGCCCTATATGTTATTATAGAGACATCTAAAGTACGGTGATTCTGAAAGCTTTGAAAGTAAAGAATTAGAAGTTTGGTCATTTTGATTATAATTAACCAAAATCACAGCATTATCTGTATACAGACAGAACCAGTTTAGAAAGATTACTAAAAGGATAAAAGATCTAAGTTAAAACATGCTTAGGAAAATATACAAGGAAAATGAACCAAAAGGCCAGTTGAAAACTGGGAAAAGTTATTTCCACCGCATATGATAGATGAAGGGCAAGATGTCCTTAACATTGTTAAAAGAAGACTAAAACCCAATAGAAAAAATTTTTTCAAGCAGATCATAGAAAGGGAAATATAAATGGATCTGAATACTTGAGAAGATGCTCAACCTCATTCATTATGTAGCAAGTATAAATCACCACACGGAGAGGCCCTTAGGCTATGTGGAAAGGAAGAGAAGCTCAGCTGAACCCAGTCTTCCAGTTGTCATTTTGAACCTCTAGAAAATACCAGCCACCAGCTGAACAGCAAGTGACCCCAGACAACACCATATGGAAAAGAAGAATAATCCAGCCAAGCCTTTCCCAAATTCCTGACCCACATATTCAAGCACAAATTAAATGATTGTTGAATCTTAAGCCACTCAGATTTAGGGTGACTTGTTATACAGAAATAAGTAAACAGAAATTGGTCCCCAGAAGTGCTACTATAACAAAAAACTAAAACATGTGGCAATGACTTTAGGAACCAGCAGCAGGTAGAAGAAGCTGGAAGAGCTCTGAGGACACTATTGATGGAAGGAGAAGGGCACTGAGGCAGTGTCAGCAAAGAGTGGAAGGAAGGGGAAAGAGATACTAAATTCTAGAGTATCTGCCTCTCCAACTTTTCAGTCTGATATATCTTTTTCCCAGTTACAGCTTCCCGAATAACTGGAAACTGTGTCTTGTCCACCATTCTCTTGACCCCGCCTGAGAAACCTACAATCTAGCTTGTTTTGTGTGCGGATGGGATAGCCTACGCTTCAGAGAGGTTTGGCTTCTTTGCCTTTTGTTGGCTACTATTGGTTTGATCAAAAACAGCCACATAACCTGTCAGTGTTAATTCTTAATCCTCATTCCTCATGCTTCCATAGAGACAGAAATGATTTGTACACTACTGACCAGGAGGAGACAGGTTGACTCTTCTCTGTCCCTCTTCATCCCTTCCCATGGAGGAGGAGACACTTGATGGGATGCTAAGTTCAAGAAAAGAATTCAACTTAGTTGCTCCAGATTCTCTCCTCCATGTCTTTCTGCCTGGAAAGACTGCTGTGTGGTAAGCTTAGCTGGGAAGGCTATGCTGTGAGAGGGGAGACCTGCTGCTGTATCTCTCATCTCTCATTTGCTTCTAAACTATGGTGGAGACAAGGAGGATATTTACACCCCATTCCCCCAAAATTCAAAACTTCTAAGGTGTTTACCTGTATCTTAGTTACAGGAACCTACTCGCTTACTTGACTCTATATCCACTCAATTGCATTCTAGAGCAGAGGTTTTTAATCATATAAGCTTAGAGGATCTTTGTGCACCATGAAAATATATGCATAATCTTGTCTTCATTTGTATTTTTTCTAGGAGAGTGTCAGTAGACTGCTCTCATCAGATTGTCCAAGAGGTCCATAACCTAACTCTGGTTAAGAACTAATGCTCTTGAAATATCCTGCTGAACTCCTATTTCCTATTCCCACACCCTCACCCCACCCCATGCACCTAGTTCTTAATTGCAGAAGTAAAGGATCCTTTCCTCTTTCAGAGTATTCTCTGACTGGTGTTTGCTTTCAAGGATCTTAATTTTGCAATATCAGTGTATCCCAAATTTAGGAAAATAGGAAGATTGTCTTCACCAAAGCTAAATATGGAAATGAAATTTGACAGTCTACAAGCCCCGGGAACAGATGTGTTTCAAAATTCACACTTTTTCAAACTTTAGAGAAGATGGTGCATATATTCTATGTTACCCAATGCCACCAACAAGGCCCGGAACAGTATTCCATGACCAAACACTTAAGTATTTCTGCAACAAAACATGGATATTCACACCAAGTGGGAGAGAGACTGTAAATAGTGTCACCTCTATTCAGTCAGGTTTTTGCTATAAAATGAGTTACGAAATACTTCTTTTTCAGTGACTTGGGGGGAGCATGTGGTTAAAGAATTGTGAACCTATAACTAAATACCATCACTGCCTTCCTTTAATCTCCCCTTGTCCAAGACTAAATAATTCTAGTTTCTTAAATATTTCTTTGAAAGTCTGTTTGTCATCATCTTAATTATCCCCGTAACTGTCCTGTTTCAGCATAATCTGGCGAACAACAGAACTGAGAACACTGTATGTTATTATGCAGTAGGGTTTAAAGGGAAGATTACTTTTGGCTTCCTAGGACTGTGATGATACCTGAAAATAGTCAACTTCATATAGCCTCAGGGATAACACAATTTGCTCTGCATCACTCTTCCTAAACTTGATTATTAATCCCTGATCTAAACTCCAGTCTCCAAACATCTGCAAAAGTAATCTTGTTCTTACAGCCCTTGGAAATAGGCCCAGTGATCCTTTTATCCTACAACAAAATGAGCTGTCCAAAAACGGAACAGGCTGTCTTAGAGTATAATGAGTTCCCTTTTATTAGAGGTTTTTAGGTGGAAGCTAGACAATGTAGAGAATGTGCTCATAATACTGAACAAATAAACAATGAAAGAAGTTCATTTAATCCCTATGTGATTGCACATTTCATCTTGTAAAGCCACTGATACAGAGTTCATAACTAAGCCTTGTTCCACATGCTCAAATTTATTAACTCACACTTGGGCAACTAAAGCTATGATCTCAATTGTTTTCTTGCCCACTGGGAGAATGAGTATTCTATTTGGACTCATAGGGTTCTCATGTCACAGGACTGCTCTTCCCTAGAAGAGGCAGACAACTAGAATCCGTTTCAATTCAAATCAGTTAATGAGTATTTATTGCTAACTTGCTTGATCTCTAATAAACAGCATAGAGTCTGTTGAGGAGAAATTTATGTGTATATATAATACCTGGAGAACCACACTAAGGACAACATAAGCATCTGTGAAATAATATGGTGAATTCCTTAGGCAAGAATACAGAGAAAATTTAAATTAAGAGTTAAGGCACTCAGATTGAGGAGGCTGAGTCTTGCTATGGACTGGGCCATCTCAGGGCAAAAGAGAAAACTAGATGGCATTTGTAAACAGGGGACCAACCTATTTTTCAACCTTTCTTCCACTGAGTATTCTTGGGTCTTCAGTCCAAAATTCTCACTGGATCTCGTTTTCTTCAAAACTTGATATCAGGAAAAATTCTGATCAGATTATTTTTTTATTTGTATCAGATTCTATTGAGGGTTCAATAGCATTTCATACAGTGCTAGACCCCTTAATAAACCCTAAATAAATTGTAGCAATTATTATAAATAAAGCATTGTATTTCTAAGGGTATTATCAAGAGATAAAAAGTTGTAATACAATAGAAAAGAGCTTAAATGATGTATTATTATATGATTATAAAAAAGTTGCAAAAAGACATATGTAATATATTAACTTTGAAACACACAGAAAATTGCTATATGCTCAGATATATGTGGTGAAAAATATATAACTGTATATGGGAAATCTACTCTCCCCCATAACAATAGTGATTTTTCTCTGGGAAAGAAGGAAGTGGAACTGTGCCTATAATATTATCTTTAAAAATTCAACCAAGGTATATACATTCTCTTCATAAACATTTGGCAACACATTGTGTGGGTTGGGGATGACAAGAGAAAATGGCCAAAGATAACAAAGTCCTTTGACTAGATTCCATTAGACAATCAATAATTCTTAAACATCATCTATATTCAAGTCCATAGTGGTGCTATGGTTGCTCCAACATGAACATGACAGAATCCTTGCCCCTGAGATGTTTGTGTTCTTACTCAGACACAGAAAACAACCAGGAATGATGTACAATCCTTTGGAAATTGATGACCCCTCAATATGAACAACATCTAGCATGTTGTAGTAACCAGAAATGCTTGCTTTATCAAAATTGGGTACTGTTTCAGGCCACATTTCCAAATATACTTCTGCCTACGTGCAGTCCAGTACAATGAAATAAAATCAGGGTTTTCAGATGAGTATCCTGGGTTTAAGTCTTGGCCCTCATGCTAGACAGGCCATAGAAAAGTCTTTTTACTTCTTTAAGGCCTCAGTCTGTTCATCTGTAAGTTAGGGATCAGTAGTAATACCTGTATTACAGTTATTGTGGTTATTAAATATAGCAATTTTTTTCTAAAAGAAGTTCTTGATTGTATATAAATTGCTATACAAAAAAATTTTAGCACCAAGTAAGTACCCAGCACCATACTAAGTACTAATAATTCAGAGATAAATAAAATATGGACTTTGTCCTCAAGAAACTTATAGGCTGTTTTGAGAAATACTGATAATTAACTGTAAAACAAGGTATGATAAATGGTAACAACTTGTTATGAAGATCCAAAAGAGGGAGAGATTAATTAGGAAAGTAGGCAGATGAATGAGTCATAAAGATAACAAATAAGATGTTCCATATGAACTGTAAAGAATGACTAGAAATGTGTTGAATCAGCTGAAATTAAGGCAAGCTCATCATGAACTAAAGTTAGGAGATGGGCCAAAGCACTTGGAGAATAGTGAGATGGCCTTGTGTCTAGAGTAGGGGGTACATGGTAACAAAAAGTGGGAGACAAGTTCTCAGAATGAGGTTGTGCCTGATTTTAAAAGATATTGATGTGAAAAGAGTCAGGACCATGTTTGTTGGCCATGTGGGGCCATCAGAGCTTTATGAGCAAGGGAGAAAATAATACCACCTTGGTTTTAGGAAAATTAATTTTTTGAAGACAGTATAAATGACAAATTGAAAAACCCAAATTGGGTATATTAGTAAGGATTATTTTTGGGCTCTAACCTGGATGAGGGATGATGTGACACTGGACAGAGCAAGAGATTGGGGCAGGGTTGTTTCAAGAGAATGGATGAATTGGAGAGCTATCTCAGAGGAAAATGAGATACACTTCATAACTGATTGTATATAGAAAGTGAAAGAAGTCAAAGATGACTCGAGGCTTCCACCAGGGGAACTGTGTGGATAGTAGTGCCATTAACCAAGACAATGCCCAGACAGAGAGATGTGTTTTGGAAAACGGAAGGGAATGAGTTCAGTTTGGGGTAAGTTGAGTTTGACAAGCCAGCAGGATATCCAGATGGAAATGCCCGGAAGTCTGGGCACAGATGCAAAGTGAACAATTTACTTTGCCATTCTTTCCTCTACTGCAAAATGGATGGGATATTGCTTGCCACTTCTCTCCAAGGACCGTGGAGAAGATTAATGAGGCAGTGTTCACATTTATTCCACACCGAGGATCAGTGAGAGCTTGGCAAAATATTACGTTGAGTCCCATTATGTTAACTTGGAAACAAAGCAGCTTTGATATGAAAGCCATTAAAGGAGGAGAATGCAAACTACAAGGCCACTTTGTAGAATATAATTGTACTTCAGGCAGCCAGTCCAAGTACTGCCTTGATGTGGGTGAGCACTAACCTGTTTCCAGCTGAAGGCAAAGAAAGTGAAGCAGCCTTCCTATTGTCTGCATTTTCTTTTTGAATTCCTTCCCAAAGTCACCAGGACTCAGCCCAGATGTGAGCTCAGGAATTAGTTAAATAGAAACCTTACAACACTTTCTAGTGAAACTCATCTCACAATTTCTCCCATCATCAATAACACTGATTTCTGAAGCAAGCTACTGTTAGCTGCCTCTGTCCTATAAAAAAGTAACTTTGTTTTATAAATAAGTTCCACAAATAAGTGATATCATATGATATTTGTCTTTCTCTGTCTGATTTACTTCACTTAGTATGATCTCTAGGTCCATCAATGTTGTTTGTGAATGGCATTATTTCATTCTCTTTTATGGCTGAGTAATGTTAGAAAAAAAAATTTATGGTTACCAAAGGGGCAAAAGGGGTTTTGGATTAAGAGATACACACTACTACACATAAAATAGATAAAAAAAACAAGGACTTACTGTATAGCACAGGGAACTATATTCAATATCTTGCAATAACCTAAATTTAATGGAAAAGAATCTGAAAAAGAATATATATTCTTTACACCTGAAACTAACACAACATTGTAAATCAACTATACTTCAATAAAAAAAATTGAAAAAGAAAAAGTAACTTTGTGTTGGCTCATATGCCAGTGATTAACTGGCAACACTGAGGTCACCAGGTAACATATGCTTGAGACCACTGCCAAGCCAGCAACTCATATCTGACATGTTCCTTCTAAAATGTGGACTCAGGCAGAGAATTATGCCTATTCATAAAATGGAACCTTCCAGAATATCTCAAAACCTTTTAATTTACAAATTTTATTTCCTCTTCCTACACTTCAGAGAGGGCAGAGAAACAAAACACAGAATGAAAGATATATGATACAATAGAAAGAACATGTTCTTTGAGGGTTCTGACAGATCTGATTTCCAATTTGCCATTTACTGTGTCCCCTTGGTTCTGGTCTTTCTGGGCCTCAATGTCCTTAGTTGTAAACTGCAGTGTCATAAGGATTGAATTCTTGCCACTTGTTATCTCTGCGACCTAGTGCAGATTACTGAGACTCTTTCTGCTTCAGTTTTCTCTTCCATCAAATGAGGATAATGTTACCTGCCATAGTTTATGTGAGAGTTGGATGAAATAAAATTAGTCTTTAGCTTTGGTTCTGACACATAGTTATTTCTAAATAAATGGCAGCTGTTATACTGGTGGCAGTGGTACTTCTGCTGCTGATGTGATAATATGAAGCAGATGGCTCATTAAAGGTCCTCAATAAATGTAAATTTAACTATGGAGTATGAGTAGGGATATCACTATAAGTAGCTCCCATGTGATTCAGGTTACAATATACATCAGTGGTCATTTTATTTAATTTTTTTTTTTTTGAGGAACAAGAGCCCAGTGTTTTTATTTGATCATTTCTTGCATTTGAAGTACTCCTCGATGGCATCCTTGGCCTGAGCCACTTTGCCACAGCCCTTAACCACCACACAACTGCAACCAACCGCTTTACGGGTTTTCCCTCTCTCTCAGTTTTACAGAGGCCTACCCATCCCCCTAGTTTCTTGTTGTCATCAACCTTAATCAGGTTGATTTGGTGCTCAGCACAAAGGGCCTCCACCAACTTGACATACATAGGCTCATCACAGTTGGATGCAAGCACGCAGAGATGGGCTTGACACTTGTCTAAGGCTTTGGCAGCTTCGCATATTCCACGTGCTAGGCCATCGTGGATGAGGTTGGTCTTCAGCACCTCTTGCAGAGCAGGGTTAACGTCCATTACACCTCCAGCAGTAGTGCCTTCCTCGGCCCTGGCGGTGGGTTATGGGTGGAGCCGAATCTTAAGTGCACCCAAGCCTCAGTCTCTGCGCGACTCCGTGGCGTTAGTGGTCATTTTAAATAGGAATAGAAATCACCAAAGGACAGCCTTGGGTGGATAAAAGTATATTACCTGCTTTGCCTTGGCTTTCAATGAGGAAACCTAGTAAGTTGGATATTTTTTTTAAATACTAAAATAAAATAAAATAAAACTTTGGAATTTAAAAAGTAGTTATGGTAGAGCCAATTTCTTCATCTTCAGTGGTGGTTTCCCAGCTGCTCATAGTGAGGGTCTTCAAAGCAGGCCCAAGGAGCCTCTCTTGGCCTCATCCTAAGAAAACCTCTGTATATGAGATGTAAATGATGTTGGGGATATCCTGAGTAGCTGAGAAAATCAGCAGAGATGACAAGACAAAAACAGATGCCTCCCAACTTCGATTCCAGTGGTTTCAGGAACAGGTGGAGACATCTATGAAAGTCAGAAACACTTTCTTTTGCAACAATTTTCCTCTCTTTACTAGAAAAATAGGTGGTTTCTTGTCTAGTATTGTATTTGTTGCCATGTTGGCACTTTAGAATAGCTAAACCTTATATTCCTTAAAAACAAGGTCATTTGAGAAAGATTTAGGAAGTAGGCAAAGATTGCCTCTTTCCTTCCTTTCCTGAAGTTCAGGTTGTTGGAACTAGAACTAACCCTCCCTTTTCATCCAAACCTAAGTCCACTACTAATCAGGAGCAGATTTACTAGCTGTTTCTTCTAAAGACTGCTGTTTCTGCACGTACCTAATTTTAGAGGATTCTCAAACGTCCCCTGCCATTGCCTTCCCCACCCTATCATCCTGTGCCTCAGAAAAGATCCAGTAATCTGTATGTCCTCAGGAAATAGGAATTTATTGTGTTTCATCCCCCAGAAGTACCTACTATATTTACTGGAAAAAAGAATAATTGGTCTTAATGATGTCAATTCTGCTTAATCTTTTATTACATTTCATTAGAATTTGGAAGAGGTAGTTCACATCTCTCTTCCACTGCAAACTTATACAGTGCTGTATATCAACCTGGGGAAGGAGAGAGTATGTGCTAACTCTCTGTAATTTCAGATCAATTTTTCTGTAAGTCTAAAATTGCTCTAAAATATAAAGTCTATTAATTAAAAAAGAAGTGAAGAATCTAACTTGACTTCTTGCCCAAAGAAAAGGCATTCTATCCCTGCAAGGAAACAAGCTACATGAGTCAAAAGGTCAACAAGTAAGACAAAGCTCTTCTCAGGAAGCAGATTTAGATTTGCTAATATGGTCAAAACCACATAATCTAAACCTCTAAATTATATTTTAAAAAGCCAATAGGACTCTGAGAATAGGAGACTTACCCTTGGTTCTCCTACGTGTTCAGCATGTCAACAAACTACTTTATCCTAAAGCCTTTGCCTTATATCTACCCTCAAGAACTGGGTAAGGGTGTGTGTTGAAGGAAAGGTCGACCTTGTAAACCATCAGAGATGAAGCAACACTGGGCACATGGCATGCTGGAATATCCTGTCAGGGAGATAGGAAAAAGCAGGGACTGGTGTTAAGATTGAGGCTAAGGATGAAATCACTGGGCAGAGAGTACCCTAGTAAAAATTATAAAGTCCCAGATAGTACAAGAAAAGACTAAGCTGGATATTGATACACAAACGGTAGAATAATGTTTTGGGCATCATATGGGGACATAGACGTCTCAATAACAGAAGTGGTCAAGTCAGGTGGGGACCAGAAACCCAGCTCAATTCAGGGAGAGGCTTACTGTGAGAGGAAAGGAGTTGGGGCTCTATTCCTACATACTGGAGTTCTAAGGACAGGCTCAAGACCCATTAGGACCCAGACTAGAAACTAGTTGCCATGGCTTTGGCAGTGTGTCCATCACATGATTGGAAATGGCGATTGTGGATCCAAGCTCATCAGTTGCTAGGCTTCCCTCCCTCCCTCCAGTTTCACTAGGCATTTTTTGGATATTCCAGACCACAGTCTGGTGGGGAAAAAAGTCCATGATACTCTACAACATTTTGTTCTCAATGGTTTTGAAATTAAGTGGAACTGAGCCTGCAAGTAACAGACCTCTAGTATATCCTGCAGGTTGAGCAGAGGTAGTCATTTTCTGAAATACCTGACAGGAAGAGTAAGTTCTGAAGTGTTGAAGTGTTTGCTAGAGAGTACCTAACTGTGTGGGACTTCTGCATGGGCAAAAGGTCAGCCCAAGAGCACTGGGAAAGATGGCTCTGCAAAGACTGGAAGGCTGGAAAAAAGGAAGTTATACACCAAGAGACTTCTCTTTAATGTCATCTCTCCCAACATACACTTTCAATTGTTTGCAGACATCCTGACTCTTTTCCTAATGGAACCTGGGATCCCAAGATGTTGGGATCCTGGGATCTCGATATCCATTGTTCTTCTGAATCTCAGTTATTCCAACCTCCCTTCTCAACTACCAAAGCCAGTTCAGAAGGGAGAGTTCAAGGTACATGCTAAACAGGGGCTAAAAGGAGTGTGTGCATGTGTGTATCTGACAAAACATGCATCTCTAACTGAGTATGATCATGTTTTTAAATCATGAATGACTAGAATAGGAAACATAAAACAGCCATTATGTCTTGACAGGTCATTTCCAGGCCACAGGAAGCATTAAAACTAGCGGTTTCAGCTGCCAATCAAGGAGCTTCCCTCCAGAGATGACACATATCAATCAGATTGATGAGTTTTCACAATCATGATATTTTACAGGACCAAAAGCTCACTAAATTATAGATGTATTTCTTCATTCAATTCTATATAAATATTCCCCAAACCAGTGTTAGTGCCTTTCCATGGAGAGCAATCAATAGGTGCTTACTTGATTGAATCGAAATGAATTATTTAATTGAATTGGTTCATACAAAGTAAATGCTCAATTAATTTATTTTTTGTATTGATTTAAGGACATCTTCATCTTCAGAACTGACTGTTAGCAATTAAACCAGTCTCTGCACAGCCTTTAATGGGATTACTGCTCCACAAGTTTGACAGTTGTGCCTGTACTAATCAGGAACAAAGCCTTGATATTCAGGTGATTGAATAAGTGATCAATTATTCAGGTAATAAGTGATAAGTTAGGTCAAAAGAGAGGTGATAGAATCTTTGTATCTTTCCATTCATTTGTCAACAAATATTTTTTTAGCACCTACAATGTGGCTTATAATTTCATTTCTCCATTGTTAACACAGTTCCTATCAAATTTTTGATATTTTATAAATTGTTGCCAAATGAAGTTATACAAACATTTGTAATTGACTTAGGTCAAAATCATTTTAGTGATTCCCTTATAAGGTTAGGAAAGCATTTAAACAAAGAAAGGGTACTTCAGAACATTATAGGCTAATTCGTTAGCAGATTATGTTAATGCTATTGCCTACAGCTATTCCAGTGGAGTAATTTTTGGTAATTGTGCTTGCATACAACAAAGTAAAAAAATTATTGAAATGTAGAAATCAATTAAAGTTTCAGAAAAGCACTAGAAGCCTTTTATATTTTATAGACCATGTAATGCAAAATTAGTTCAGCACTAAATTATTCATGTTCTATATAACGCTTCACTGAAATACCAAAAAATCTCACCTTGGATACATTTTAATGAGCATTTTCTAATTTAAAAAAATAAAAATATTATCAAAGGCACCAAGTGTATGCTGTGCTAATAAGATGCCGCCACATACAAGGATACCGCAGTTAATGAAACTCTGGACACAAAGGTTATTTTTAATAGTAAAGAAAATTGACTAAGTCAAATAAACAACAGTCCTTTTAAATCATGAAAAAGCACTTTGGCATAGTTCATGTGTCTCAGGCCCAGAGACATTCATAAGATGCATCTACGTATAGTTGTACCTGACATAATTACACACACACACACCAACACGCACAGTGTTACAGGTGTGCCAAGCAGAGAAAAACTGGGAAGTTTCCAGGGTTCTCATCTTTTCTTTCCCAAAGGAGGTACCCCTCCCCATCACCTTGCATGAATTCTCTAGCTCCTTAAACGCCTACTAGTTAGGTATAACCATATTACTGAGTTCTAGACACTGGAATAAATACCAATGGAAATATTTGCCACTTCAAGACCTGGCCCCTAAAAACACCCACATATGTTCCTCACTGCCTTTTTCCCTTTTATGGCTAGTTGAAATAGAGATGACCCTCCCACCCCTGCAGAGACCATGGAAGCTACATATTAAAGATGGCAAAGCCTCCATCAACCAAGTCCTTGGAGAGCTACATGCAAGAAGGCCACCATGCCAACCTAGGCAAACACCCAGTGCTCTTAGCAAGAAATAAATCTCTTTCGGTTTGACACTGTACACATTGGGATCTATCTGTTATAACAGTTAGCCTCAGCTACCAACATGTAGAGATGTAAATCTAGTCATGCCTCTAGATTTTTTCATAATGGCCATTCTGACCGGCGTGAGGCGATACCTCATTGTAGTTTTGATTTGCGTTTCTCTAATAATTAGCGAGGTTGAGCATCTTTTCATGTGCCTCTTGGCCATGTGTATGTCTTCCTTGGTGAAATGTCTATTTAGGTCTTCTGCCCATTTTTTAATTGGATTGTTTGTTCTTTTGATATTGAGCTCCAAGAGTTGTTTGTATATTTTAGAGATTAATCCTTTGTTATTTCATTTGCAAATATTTTCTCCCATTCTGAGGGTTTTCTTTTTGTCTTGTTTATGGTTTCCTTTGCTGTGCAAAAGCTTTTAAGTTAAGGAAGTCCCATTTGTTTATTTTTGTTTTTATTTCCATTACTCTAGGAGGTGGGTCAAAAAAGATCTTGCTGTGGTTTATGTAAAAGAGTGTTTTTCCTCTGTTTTCCTCTAAGAGTTTTATACTGTCTGGTCTTACATTTAGGTCTTTAATCCATTTGGAATTTAAAGGTGTGGTGAAAAGGGAACCCTCCTGCAGTGTTGGTGGGAATGCAAATTGATACAACCACTATGGACAACAGTATGGAGGTTTCTTAAAAAACTAAAACTAGAACTACCATATGACCCAGCAATCCCACTATTGGGCATATACCCTGAGAAAACCATAATTCAAAAAGAGACATGTACCATAATGTTCATTGCAGCTCTATTTACAATAGCCAGGACATGGAACCAACCTAAATGTCTGTCGACAGACAAATGGATAAAGATGTGGCACATATATACAATGGAATATTACTCACCCATAAAAAGAAATGAAATTGAGGTATTTGTAGTGAGATGGATGGACCTAGAGTCTGTCATACAGAGTGAAGTAAGTCAGAAAGAGAAAGACAAATACCATATGCTAACACATATATATGGAATCTAAAGGGAGGGATGGTTCTGATGAACCTAGTGGCAGGACAGGAATAAAGATGCAGATGTAGAGAATGGACTTGAGGACACAGGGTGAGAGGGGGAAGCTGGGGCAAAGTGAGAGTAGCGTCGACATATATACACTACCGAATGTAAAAGAGCTAGCTAGTGGGAAGCAGCCGCATAGCACAGGGAGATCAGCTCGGTGCTTTGCGATGCCCTAGAGGGGTAGGATAGGGAGGGTGGGAGGGGGGCTCAAGAGGGAGGGGATATGGGGACATATGTAGGCATATGGCTGATTCACTTTGGTGTACAACAGAAGCTAACACAGTATTGTGAAGCAATTATATCCCAATAAAGATCTATTAAAAATAATAACAATAAAAATAAATAAATAAATAAAGCTAGTCATGTCCACCTGTGTTTAGTGTTCTCTGGGTCTGCTTCCTTAGAGGGAATATTCAAAGAGCTAAAACAGCTCTAGCTACTTGAGATGTTTTTCCCCTGAGCTCTGCAAGTGGATGAACTTATGCCAGATTTAACCTGGATTTTCCCATTGTCAAGTCTAAATACTCCATCTAGACCTCCTCCCCTACATCTTCCCCATTTTCCCTGTCTAAACACAGACCAATCCTCTTTACTCCCATTTCCAATTTAAGCCTGTCTTTTTTTCTGCCCTAGGACTTATAGGTACACTTTATACTTTTGACACTTTGGCCATAATTTTCATTATTACCAACAATGTTTTATTTGCCTCATACAACCTGAACAACTGGTAATGTTATATAAAATACTTTTCACCACTTTTGAGCTTGTCTGAAGGAAAATAAGACACTCCTTCTACCTCAGAGTGTGTCCCTGAGTTACACAGTAAGGTAAGTAAAGAAATAAAGTGCAGTGTGCAGCTCTACTGAGAGGAGGGAGTAAGGAGTGGTAGGGGTTAGACAGGGAATCCAGTTGGTTCACTAGCATGACCACTTATCAGCATTCCCTGGTTAGTGATACTTTCATGGTTCTTCTGCTCTCATACATTCTTAAAGATGATAAGCTAACTCAACTAAGCTTTATCAAATAAAAATGTATAGAATATATATTATATGCTGAAAATTATATTAAGGGTCAAAGAGAATACCAAGAAGTAGAGGCAGAGTCCTTTCCCACTAAAAGCATATGGCCTAATTAGAGACACAAGATATACACATTTATGTTACAAGACAGTGAGTGTATGATTAAGTGCCAAAATATATCACGCAGATAATACAGGCCTGAGGTGGGTCAAAGATGGAGGAGATTGGTGTGAAGTGCATCTGTCAAGAGACATTTCAGGAAGTTATAGGAAAGGGATGAAACTTGAACCAGATCTGATTTCTCTTTTCCTGTACCCTAAGTGGTTTATTTTTGCCTCTACTCTATTCAACAGCATGCATAATTTGATAAAGTTCCAGGAACTAGAAAGTCTCCCCTCTGTTGACAGATATAGTTTACCTAAAAATGAGGATGTCAGAGACTCAGAGGGTATGAGCTCTACCTGGCTCTTGTCTTCATTATGAGTTCTCCTCTGGGCAAAAGCTATAAAAGACCACAGCACTTACATATCTGAAACATAATGAAATGACATGTTTTTAAAAGGTCAAGATGCCAGAATGCAACATAACTATTGTGTTAAACTCATATTTTTAAAAATCAGCAACCTTAAAGTCTTTGCAGAAAATTACAATTAAATATTAGATAGAATGACATTAAAAACCCTTGAAAAACGTTATGAAAAATGGCATTCTAACAAAATCCAACCCCACCAGAGGTCTAAGGTAAAATTTCTTTCTCTAGCGTCTTCCATTCTCAAAGAATTCCCTTTTGGGTTATAAAGTCTGACTTAGCACAATATTTTAGATCCATAACAGCTCAAAGAGTCAAATATAAGGAACCAGGTGGAACTGTAGGTATTACAATCTTTAGCTTACAATTACCCATCTATTTGGACTCTACCAAAGTACTTGACTTTGAAAGTATTTCATTTGGTTGGCTGCTTTTAACTCTGAAGTCTTTCTAGTGGAGCCTGACTCCCCTGTAGGACTTTTTGAGAGGCAAAAAGTGACATTTAGAATGCCGTCAACACACTCAGTTTGTGACATATTAGTTGTCAAACCGAAAGCTTGGAGGTTGACCTCTTCAATGGTTTACCAAAAAAAATAGATGATCAAAAACAAATCAAGGACAATGTATATTTTTAAAAGTTTCAGGTGTTAAGTCAAACATTCATCATATTTTAGTTATTATTATTGGTGTTATGTTGTTAATATACTGAAGATTATTTAGTTCTTCATTTAAAATTAAATTACACAAAACTATGCCCCATCTCTACTAATATCCCAAAATATCTCACCCCTTTGCTCCTTCTTGCTGGCACACACATTCCGATAAACTCCTACTTCTAATTCAAGAGTCAGCTAAAAGCATCACCTCCTTTGGGGAGGCTTTCCTAGTCCCTCAGTCAAAATGAGACAGTCTAATATTTGTAGTCACCTGATATTTTGCATATTCCTTCATTTTAAAAATCATATTTCATTATATTCGTGCATTTTTCCACGAGGATTCCTTGAAGGGAAGGATTGTTTTTTATTCATCTTTGCTTTATGGTATCTGGTAAATGGTTAGCATTCAGCAGGAATTTAATAAACATTTTTAAAGAAATATATAAATGAAGGGAACTAAATTCTTAAGTAAGGAGGTCTGTTTTTTAAAGCATGCACTACATTATACAAAAGGACAAGAAGGTAGTTAACCACTACAAAGTGCAGAATTTATGCAAGTTGTTATAATAAAAATTAGTATTAAGTAAATTATTTATAACAGAATCTACACTATAAACCCACAACCAACTTGGTTAATTTAAATCATATAATTAAATGAAAGGATAAATGAGTATTTAATAAACAAATAAGAAGAGTGGCTGGTGAGTGATGTGAGCAGAAGGCTTGTACACCGCTACTATAAAAAAGAATAGGTATTTACATTATCAAATAATTTTCTGGAAAAATGTAATGAAAATGTGTCCCCTATGAACTAAGTAACTGATCATTAAACTATAACACTCTGAGCTCTGATACATGTTCCTTTTTAGCACTGATCTAAACCTATGCCTGATCTGATTCATGACAACTATGCAGCTAAGGTAAAGACCAAGATCTGAAAGTGTAAAAGTGCTTATTGGATTCTTTCTCATTCCTGAGAATGATGAAAGTGACAAAAGCACACTGCATTGCAGAATGTACTTCCCAGCGTTTTCTAAACCTTAAAATCTTATTTCTAAATTAGATAGGTAGGTGCATAAGTTGTGTAGCCTTGCCACTAGTTTGTCACCTAGAAGAAATAAAATGCTGCTACTGTCACTATTTCTTCCTGGTGCTCTCTTGTTCTGTTCTCATAATACATTTTCTCAGGGGCAATGCATTCTTTCACAACAGACCATGGGCTAGAAGTATCAAAGTGTCTGAGAAATTATTGTTCCCATTGCTCAGTAACACCATATACTGCATCTGAATTCAAATAATCCCAACATAGATCAAAATATTCATTTCTAATCCCACATTTTTCCTTAATAAAAATACATCAAAGATTGGAAAAGACATAAAACACTACCACAAGTTTATGGTGATTTGGCTATAAAGAGCTTCACAGAACTCGTTCTGCCAACTTGTGGTAGCTCCATCCCACATACTTTTATCCTCTTGCAAGGAAAAAACCATGGACCCTGCCTAGTTCTACTGACTTACAAAGAAAACACCATGGACATAACACAACAAACAAGAAGAGGAAGATGCTGAAAGCCGGAAAGAAGGCAGCAGATTCTAGGGACCTTAGGACCTAAGCAACAACATGGCAGTGAGTCCCCTGGGTTTCCTTAGTGCCTCTTCATATATCCCAGATAGGACACTGAGCCCCCAACTCAGAACTACTAACAGACACAGATTTTTTAAAAAGCTCCAAGAAAAACCTGTTTATACTACGCTGTTTTCTACATCCAGTTGTTTATCCTAGAAAAGACATATGTATATTCACGTTTGAAGAACAGCTGACACTCAGAAAACATCACCAAGAACACAGAAGTCAGATCTTTACCTCCTACAGGAGAAACAATTATAAAGTATGTTTCTGTGTAGATCAGTGGTTCCCAAACTCTGGCTTTAATCACAATCTCCTAGAGGACTGGTTGAAATAAATTGCTGGAATTCAGCCCCGAAGTTTCTAACTCAGTAGATCTGGAGTGGGGTCCAAGAATTTACACTTCTGAAAAGTTAATACCAGCATAACACCAAAGGCAATACCAGTGATACCAATCTGAACTGTGCAATGCCCAACTTAACTGTAATGTTCATACTCTCGCATATAAGCCAAAATCCCAGCTACAAATGTACTGCTAATGGAGAATAATATTCTGTGTGTATCATGCACTGAAGACATAATCTTCCAAGTGGATAATACTGTTTGCCTGGAAGGTAGAGAATATTTCCACTGTCTATCATTTTGAGAAGAGTTAGGTTTGGGAGCAGGGAATGGGCGATAGAAGGCAAGCTTTAGAATATAAAACACAGTGAGGCAGCGGGATATTTCCCTGCTTGGGTACCATGGCTGTTGGAGTCTGAATACAAGAAGTATAGAGATGAAGCCCTAAAGTCATGGAAATTAGTCTTCTTTGGAAAGCTGAGGGATTAGTACCACAATCTGGGGAAAAGAAACAACAGCAGACATTATGCAGTTAGATAGTTGATTCCTATGTAGAAAAAGAAGACAGTGGTTTTGGATCTGTGAAGTAACAGCAATACATAGCTGATCCTGTCTCACCACTTCTGGGACGCTGAGGAAACATGGAAGTAACTTATAAGAGAGCTGAAATATGTGGACACTAAAGATCCCATAATGTGGAGAGCTTTGGGGCACTCTTAGCCAAGCTTAGCACCAAAGGATTATCTATCCTCAAAGAACCATCGTAGTCTCCGCAGGAATCTGGATCATCTAGGCTTCATAACATCAGTGATTCCATACTAATTGCATGACAGAGCAAGACTAAATGCAAAAGTCACACCACGTGGCAATAGATTTCATAGCAGTAGACTGGAAAACCCCAGGGTTCTTTCTTGTTGGTGTAAAAATGTGAACTGCTTTGGGGTTGTGTGAGATTCTGAAGTTTTTGGGCAAATTAAGGGTAGGGGAAACCCCAAGAGGGAGATTCTAGATTTCCTGATAAAGAAGGAAGTTGGGTACTGAAGTGATTAATTGAAAAAATTAAGGAGATGTGACCAAATTCGTCTTCTGAATCAGTGGAGCATTTCATACCAATTACATGGTTGTTGTTCAGTTCCCTGTAGCTGGTTGGCTCATTGGTTAAATCATGATGCTAGGAAAGAGTGGATAGGAGATTTAATTTTACACTTGAATAGGCCTGTTTTGCTCATGACACAGGCTCTGGATTCCTCCCTAACACCGGCCAGGCATTTTACAAAAGGATGGTGATAACCCAGATTAGGAACTTGAAGAAATCATTGCTGATGAGTACAAATTCATTACCATGGCTGGAGTAAACACCTCAAAAATGCACCTGATGTTAGTGGGTAGTTGTATTAGCTCCGTATTCCAAAAAATACAGCACTATTCTGAAAAAGCAGAATTCCAAATTGACTGAGAAATGCCAATTTGACTCTCATAGAGATCCTGGAAACTCGTTCAAAAAATTTATGCACCAGATACCACTACGCTAAGTGCTTTACTGTATTCTCCATTTATTCCTTATAACAACCACATGAGATGGGTTTCATCCACCAATTACAGATGTAAGAACATCTGTAATTTGATTACAATTTGAAACTTTTCTAAAAGAAGGTTCCGAGTTATTAGGATGGTGCTATCTAACAAGCTTTATCTTTTTAATATGGATCCCAATGAGTCCAATCAGTACAAAACGCATGAAATAACCAGGGTCAGAATTTGGTCAAACTGACTTGTACCCATGTAATTATAAATTAACATTATGCCTGATGAATCCCTCTGGGAGTCTTTTGAGTAGTTTAACGTTAGGCCCCAAACCTGTCTGCGGATAAAATTAACCTGGAAGAGTGTAAATCTATACTTTACTAAAAATTCCCAAGTTTGCTTCTGATATACAGTCAAGTTTAGAAACCACTAGTTCGCTCTGTTTTTTTTCCGAAAGAGCTGGAATAAGCAAGCATAGAGAGATGGGCCCAAGGGGTGCTACAGCTTTTGGTAATACAGCAGAAGTAGTAGGTTGAAAAGCCCTCCTGCTTCAAATCATATAGATTTTGGGTAGATTACCACAAAGAGTTTTGGTTTGGGTTTTGGTTTTTGAAGTTTTTATGGAATAATAAAAAATACAGTAAAGTATACAAATTGTGAGCATAAACTCAGTGAATTTTTACAAACTAAACAGTCATGTAAACAACAAATGGATCAAGAAACAATACTACACACATCCCAGAAGCCACCCTTATACTCGCTTCCTATCACTGACCTAACCCACTTCATCTCAGGATAACCACTACCCAATTTAAAATAGCACAGATTAGTTTTGCCTGGTTTTATATCTATATAAATAAACCATATAGTACAACTTTGCTATCTAGCTCCTTTTTGTTGTTGTAGATGGTTCAGTCTCATTGCTGTATAGAATTCAACAATTTATCCATTCCTTACAACAATTTAGTTATCCATTCTATTGTTGATGGACATTTGGGTGGTTCCCATTTTTTGGCTTTTACAAAAAGTGCTGCTAAGAAAATTCATGTATGTGAGTAAGTACATGAAATAAGTACATTGAAACATACACTTTTTTTCTGTTGGGTATAAACCTAGGAGTGTAATTTCAGCATCATAGGAATGAGTGTATCAGTTATAGTAAACACTGTCAGTCTTACGAAGTGACTGTACTGATTTATGTTCCCATCAACAGTATAGGAGAATTCCAGGTGCCCTATATAAAAATCAACACTTAGTGTTTTCCATCTGTTTAACTGAAGCAAATTCAGTTGTATAGTGATATCTCACTCTGGTTTTCATTTTCATTTCCCTAATGGCTGATGAAGTTGATGATCTTTTCATATGTTTTCACATCTTCTCCCACTGCATAGGTTGACTTTTCACTCTCCTAATGGTTTCATTTTATGTACAAAATTTTTAATTTCAATATCATCAAATATATGAATCTTCTTTTTTTTTTTTTTTTTTGCTATATGCGGGCCTCTCACTGTTGTGGCCTCTCCCCTTGTGGAGCACAGGCTCCGGACACGTAGGCTCAGCGACCATGGCTCACGGGCCCAGCTGCTCCGCGGCACGTGGGATCCTCCTGGACCGGGGCACGAACCCGTGTCCCCGGCACCGGCAGGCGGACTCCCAACCACTGCACCACCAGGGAAGCCCCAAATCTTTTCTTTTTTGTTTCGTGTGTCTTGTTAAACATTTGTCTATCCCAAGGTGAATAATATTTTCTTATATATTTTATTCTGAAAATTTCATAGCTTTACCAGTCACAATTGGATCTTTGAGCTATTGTCATTTTGAATAAAATTTTGTGTGTGGCATGATATGAGTCAAGATTCTTTTTTTTCCATATATATATATATATATATATATATATTCAGTACAATTTATTGAAAATACCTTCATATCCCCCATTGAATTGCAGTAATTCCTTCACTGTAAATCAGTAAATTATTTAGGTGTGACTACTTCCAGACTACTTTTTCCATTTGTATATTTGTCTATCTTTGCACCAATATCGCACTGCCAAATACTATGACTTCATAATATCTGCAGTCTCATAGACTATTCAGCAAATATTCACTTTCCAAAAGGGGAGGTCTCTGTGACAAAACTTATATGAGAAGTGCTGAGAGGTAACAGAACTCTAACTTTTCAGTAAGTGGAGAAAGAAGTTGCAGAAAGTGCCCAGGGGAGCCACAATGAGTGGCTTTCAGAAAACACTCCTTTAAAAGTGAGTCATAACTCGGGCAGGCAACAGTCCCTTGATGATGGCTGCCTCTGAGCCAGCCTGTGAGACTTGGCAGCCCCAGGAGTCACACTAGAAGTCGTCCTGAGCCAGATTATATTCTGAGATTCAGAGGCAGCCTCTCTATACAGAAGCATCAAACTCTATGGAAATAGGCTATAGCTACAGCAATAAAAGAGCCTCTGAGCTGAGAGGCTTAGAAAACTACCCAGGCCTCTCCCCCCACCACCTCCCACAAAAACTTCCTGCTAGTACTCTAAGAAAATTCAATGCCATCACCTTGGAATAACAACAGAAATATATGTTTAATAAGATATTATCAGAAAAAGGGGGAAATGAACAGCTTAACCATTTTACAGATGCTGAAAATTCACCAAGAAAATGTACCTGCAAAGCAGATAAAAAATATAAAAAAGGATTCTGGTTTCAGCTCTGACATGTAAAAGGTTTGGAAACACTACTTCTATCCCTACAAGAAAAACTTTAACAAACTGAAAATCAAGTACTTTTCTTTAAGCTATCAGAAAACTGACGTTGCAGGGCATATAACCAGGCTGAAATCTGGACAGTCAGGTTGCATCCAGAGAGATATAGCTCCTGAGATATGCTTACCTGGGGCAGAAGCTGCTGGATGTCATAAGCTGGTATAAATATTAAATAAAAAAATTCTGTCAAACTGCTAGAGACTAGGTGTGGAGAGTTTGAGAGGGAGAAATGTCTGGGGCCCACAGTCATTGGGGAACCCCCTCACACTAATAAATTAATTAATATTTATTATATAAATATCATTAAAATAAAAAATCTTAGAGTACAAAGTTCATTTGAGGTCTAAAGATTACTTTTAGAACTTTTAGCCTAACAACATTTGGTAACAAATAGTTTTTTACTATAAAATAGTCCATATGAAGTTGAAAATTAATTTTAAAATGTTTCTACCTTACCTAAACAGAGTGATAAAAAGCAAAGTTTATTATAACCATTAATCCTGAAAACAGCTAATTTTAGTAAGAATAAGGAAACAATACTATTATAACAATACTACCGTAAACCTAATAAAGAAGATAGACATTAAAAAGACCTGAAAATAAAGGCTTTACTTATATCTGATTGGTTTATATGACTACTTTTTAAATAAATTTAATTTTTAAAACAAAACATTACTAAAAACTGTTAAAAAGTTGAATGACTTTTTCGTATTAAATGTATTAAATCAAGACAGTATGGTGCTGGCACAAAAACAGAAATATAGATAAATGGAACAGGATAGAAAGCCCAGAGATAAACCCACGCACATATGGTCACCTTATCTTTGATAAAGGAGGCAGGAATGTACAGTGGAGAAAGGACAGCCTCTTCAATAAGTGGTGCTGGGAAAACTGGACAGGTACTTGTAAAAGTATGAGATTAGAACACTCCCTAACACCATACACAAAAATAAATTCAAAATGGATTAAAGACCTAAATGTAAGGCCAGACACCATCAAACTCTTAGAGGAAAACATAGGCAGAACACTCTATGACATAAATCACAGCAAGGTCCTTTTTGACCCACCAACTAGAGAAATGGAAATAAAAACAAAAATAAACAAATGGGACCTAATGAAACTTCAAAGCTTTTGCACAGCAAAGGAAAGCATAAACAAGACCAAAAGACAACCCTCAGAATGGGAGAAAATATTTGCGAATGAAGCAACTGACAAAGGATTAGTCTCCAGAATTTACAAGCAGCTCATGCAGCTCAATTAAAAAAAAAAAAAAAAACCCAATCCAAAAATGGGCAGATGACCTAAATAGACATTTCTCCAAAGAAGATAATCAGATTGCCAACAAACACATGAAAGAATGCTCAACATCATTAATCATTAGAGAAACGCAAATCAAAACTACAATGAGATATCATCTCACACCAGTCAGAATGGCCATCATCAAAAAATCTAGAAACAATAAATGATGGAGAGGGTGTGGAGAAAAGGGAACACTCTTGCAGTGTTGGTGGGAATGTGAATAGGTACAGCCACTATGGAGAACAGTATGGAGGTTCCTTAAAAACTACAAATGGAACTACCATATGACCCAGTAATCCCACTACTGGGCATATACCCTAAGAAAACCATAATTCAAAAAGAGTCATGTACCAAAATGTTCATTGCAGCTCTATTTACAATAGCCAGGACATGGAAGCAACCTAAGTGTCCATCATCGGATGAATGGATAAAGAAGATGTGGCACATATATACAATGGAATATTACTCAGCCATACAAAGAAATGAAATTGAGTTATTTGTAGTGAGGTGGATGGACCTGGAGTCTGTCATACGGAGTGAAGTAAGTCAGAAAGAGAAAGACAAATACCGTATGCTAACACATATATATGGAATCTAAGAAAATAAAAATGTCAGGAAGAACCTAGAGGTAAGATGGGAATAAAGACAGAGACCTACTAGAGAATGGACTTGAGGATATGGGGAGGAGGAATGGTAAGCTGTGACAAAGTGAGAGAGTGGCATGGACATATATACACTACCAAACATAAAATAGACAGCTAGTGGGAAGCAGCTGCATAGCACAGGGAGATCAGCTTGGTGGTTTGTGACCACCTAGAGGGGTGGGATAGGGAGGGAAGAAGGGAGGGAGATGCAAGAGGGAAGAGATATGGGAACATATGTATATGTATAACTGATTCACTTTGTTATAAAGCAGAAACTAACACACCACTGTAAAGCAATTATACTCCAATAAAAATGTTAAAAAAAGAAGACCTGAAAATAAAGGCTTTATTTATATCTGACTGGTATATATGACTAGTTTTTAAATAAGTTTAATTTTTAAAACAAAACATTACTGGGCTTCCCTGGTGGCACAGTGGTTGAGAATCTGCCTGCTAATGCAGGGGACATGGGTCGAGCCCTGGTCTGGGAAGATCCCACATGCCGTGGAGCAACTAGGCCCGTGAGTCACAACTACTGAGCCTGCGCGTCTGGAGCCTGTGCTCCGCAATGAGAGGCCACGACAGTGAGAGGCCGTACACTGCGATGAAGAGTGGCCCCTGCCTGCCACAACTAGGGAAAGCCCTTGCACAGAAACAAAGACCCCACACAGCCAAAAATAAAAATAAATTAATTAAACGAAGGCTCAACATTTAAAAAAAAACTTACTAAAAACTGTTAAAAAGTTGAATGGCTTTTTGTTATTAAATGTTATAAAACTTTTAAGAGAATTTTGTTTTTAAAACACTGAAATACTTTGATACAAATCTAACAAAAAATGTATACAGAATCTGTACATGAAAAACTATAAAATAACAATGAAAGAAGTTAAATATCTGAGAGGGTGTGGAGAAAAGGGAACCCTCTTGCACTGTTGGTGGGAATGTAAATTGATACAGCCACTATGGAGAACATTATGGAGGTTCCTTAAAAAACTAAAAATAGAACTATCATTATGACCCAGTAATCCCACTACTGCACATATACCCTGAGAAAACCATAATTCAAAAAGAGTCATGTACCACAATGGTCATTGCAGCTCTATTTACAATAGCCAGGACATGGAAGCAACCTAAGTGTCCATCAACAGATGAATGGATAAAGAAGATGTGTCACATATATACAATGGAATATTACTGAGCCATAGAAAGAAACGAAACTGAGTTATTTGTAGTGAGGTGGATGGACCTAGAGTCTGTCATACAGAGTGAAGTAAGTCAGAAAGAAAAAAACAAATACCTTATGCTAACACATATATATGGAATCTTAAAAAAAAAACAATGGTTCTGATGAACCTAGGGGCAGGATAGGCATAAAGATGCAGATGTAGAGAATGGACTTGAGTACACGGGGAGGGGGAAGGGTAAGATGGGATGAAGTGAGAGAATAACATGGACATATACACACTACCAAATGTAAAATACATAGCTAGTGGGAAGCAGTCGAAAACCACACGGAGATCAGCTCCATGCTTTGCGACCACCTAGAGGGGTGGGATAGGGAGAGGGGGAGGGAGATGAAAGAAGAAAGGGATATGGGGATATATGTATGTGTATAGCAGATTCACTTTGTTATACAGTAGAAACTAATATAACATTTTAAAGCAATTATACTCAAATGAAGATGGTAAAAAAAAAGAGAGAAATTAAATATCTAAATAAATGGAGACACAGATAGTCTATTTTTATGGACTGGAAGACTTTATATTGTTAAAATATCAATTATGTCCAATTTTATCTACAGATTCAATACAATCAAAATCAATCCCAGCAAGCTCTTTTTGTAGATATTAATAAATAGATTCTGAAATCTATATGGAAAGGCAAAAGTACTAGAAGAACCAAAACTAGTACAGTTTTAAAAAGAAGAACAAAGTTGGTGTACTCCTTATAACCCAATTTTAAGATTAAGTATAAAGTTAATTAATCAATACAGCATATATCAGTGAAAGTATAAACAAGTATATCAATGTAATAGAATAGAAAGCCCATGAATAGACCCACACAAGTATAGTCACTGATTTTTGACAAAGATGCAAAGGCAATTTAATTGAATAAGGATGCTTTTTTTCAGCAAATGGTGCTTCTAACTGGATATTCACATACAAAGAAAAAAAAAATGAGAATCAACACAGAACTCACACCTGACACAAAAATTAACTCCAAATGGATCATAGACTTAAATGGAAAATACAAACTATAAAACATCTAGAGAAAAACAGGAGAAAATATGAATAACCTTGGGTTTGTTGATGAGTTTTCAGATACAACATACCACAGGCATGATTCATAAAAGAAAAAAAATTAATCAGTTTGATTGTATTAAAATTAAAAGCTTTTGCTCTATGAAAGATGCTATTAAGAAATTAGAAGATAAGTTTCAGACTGGAGAAAATACTTGAAAATCACACATATGATAAAGGATTTGTATCCAGATATGCAAAGAACTCTTAAAACTCAACAATAAGAAATGATCTCCCAAAATGGACTAAAGATCTGAACAGACACCTCACCAAAGAAGATATGCAAATGACAAATAAGCATATGAAAAGACAGTCAACATCATTTGTCATTAGGGAAATGGAAATCAAAACAACAATGAGGGCTTCCCTGGTGGCGCAGTGGTTGAGAGTCCACCTGCCGATGCAGGGGACACGGGTTCGTGCCCCAGTCTGAGAGGATCCCACATGCCGTGGAGCAGCTGGGCCCGTGAGCCATGGCCGCTGAGCCTGTGCGTCCGGAGCCTGTGCTCCGCAACAGGAGAGGCCACAACAGTGAGAGGCCCGTGTACCACAAAAAAAAAAAAAAAAAAAACAATGAAACATCACTACACACCTATAAGAATGGCTAAAATCCAAAACACTGACAACCCCAAAGGCTGGCAAGGAGATGGAGCAGTAGGAACTCTCCCTCATTGCTGGTGAGAATGCAAAATGGTACAGCCACTTTAGAAGACAGCTTGAGGTTCTTATAAAACTTATCATAAACTTAAATATGACCCAGTATTCATGCTCTTAAATATTTACCTAATTGATTTGATAACTTATTTCTACACAAAAACCAGCAGGCAAATTTTTATAGCAGCTTTATTAATAATCACAGAAAGGCTTCAACAATCTAGATGTACTAAATAGGCGAATGCATAAACTTGGTACATTGATGCATAAACAAACTTTGGTACATTGATACTACAGAATACTATTTAGTATAAATAAAAATAAATGAGCTATTAATCCACACTCAGCATGGATGAATCTTAAATATGCATTGCTGAGTGAAAGAAGCCATTCTGAAAAGGCTACATACTGTATGATTCCAATTATATGACATTCTGAAAAAGGCAAAAGTATAGCTGTAGTAAAAAGATCAGTGTTTGCCAGAGGCTCAGGGGTAGAGGAAGGTAGCATGAGTAAAGCACAGGAGACTGATCTGTTTTTAGCATGGTCAATCTATTCTGTATGATATTATAATTGTGGATATGTAACACTATGCCTTTGTCACAAGCCATGAATTTTAAAGCACAGAGTGAACTTTACTGTAGGCAAATTTTTAATAATATTTAGAAGGTTCTGGGATCCCAGGATATAGCCAATTATACAGGCTCCAAACAAAATGTTTTGAACACTCAAGAAAACAGGGAATATTAGTCACATGAGTCTTTCATGAAGAACTACTAAGAGACAAATTTAGCCTACTTCACCCAAAAAATAAATGGAGAAAGATCAATAGAAGGACTAGTGAATAAAAACTTCAGTAAAATATAAAATAGAAGGAGTGCTCTCACAGATAATTATCTGGTTCCTGATTTTGAAAAGAATGTTCATATTTGCCTTCATTACCTCTGTATCCTATGGATTACTGGCAGTGCCTTTTATTAGGTGAAAAAATTATTTTCTATACCTAATTCACTGTGTATTTTTCATCATGAATTGCTGTTGGTTTTATGTTTTTTCTGTATCTACTATTATTTTTATATGTCCTTTCTTCTTTAATCTCTTTCTTATATTCCTGAGTTAAATCCTACTTAGTCACAGTATTTTAAGCTATTTTTACATTGCTGCTTTGAGAATGTACTCACTTTTTAAGAATATTTACTTTAAATTCACTTATAGCATTGTAAAACTTTTCCTATGTTCTATTCTTAAGAATAATGTGTGCATGACAGAGATGCTGAAGCTTTCAGAAAATTGCTTGAGTCTGCTAATATTTTGACATGTAAATTTTAACCATTGTTCAATTTTTAATGGTTATAAATATACGCAGATCATTTTTAACTCAGGTTTGATAAATTAGATTTTTAGAATATTTCCTGTTTTATTATGTTCTTAATCTACTGCCATTACGTGATTTTCATTGTTTTCTTATTATATATGAATCTGAGTCCTATCCCATTTCATTCCTAACATTATTTTATAGCTTTGAACTTTTTAAGTTGATAAATAGTGTTTTCTGTGTAGAAAATTATAGCATAGAAATATAATGTATAAATTGCAAACCTGTAAAGGAGAATAAATAGAATGAAAAGAAAATCAATCCAAAAGAAAGCTAGAAAGGAGGAAAACAGGATCCAAGATAAAGTGAGACAAGTAGAAATAAAAAAATAGGATACAAAAATAAAACCGAGAATGTAGTTATAAAAGAAAATATGAATAGATCAAGCTCACAAAGCTAAGAACAAGAATAAATCCAAAGCATATGGAAGGATATAAAGATAAAACAAAATTAATATTAATGAAATATAAAATAATATTATAAAACAATATAAAACAGAGACTTTTTAGAAGTTAGATATTAATATTCTAAAATGACTGATAAACAGACAAAACTCTGGTAAGAGTTACCAAGAAAAAAAAAATAGAAGGCACAAATTAACAATATTTGGAATAGGGGATTCTGGAGAAGATGGCGGAAGAGTAAGACACAGAGATCACCTTCCTCCCCACAGATAACATCAGAAATACATCTAGACGTGGAACTGCTCCTATAGAACACCCACTGATCGCTGGCAGAAGACCTCAGACCTCCCAAAAGGCAAGAAAATCCCCTCGTACCTGGGTAGGGCAAAAGAAAAGAAGAAAAAATGGAGACAAAAGAATAGGGATGGGACCTGCACCAGTGGGAGGGAGCTGTGAAGGAGGAAAGGTTTCCACACACTAGGAAGCCCCTTCACGGGCAGAGACTGCGGATGGTGGAGGCGGGGAGCTTCAGAGTCACGGAGGAGAGCACAGCAACAGGGGTGCGGAGGGCAAAGCGGAGATATTCCTGCACAGAGGATCGGTGCTGACCAGCACTCACCAGCTCTAGAGGGTTGTCTGCTCACCTGCCGGGATGGGTGGGGGCTTGGAGCTGAGGCTTGGGTTTCAGAGGTCAGATTCCAGAGAGAGGACTGGGGTTGGCGGTGTGAACACAGCCTGAAGGGGACTAGTGCACCACAGCTAGCCAGGAGGGAGTCCGGGAAAAAGTCTGGAGCTGCCGAAGAGAAAAGAGACTTTTTCTTGCCTCTTTGTTTCCTGGTGCGCAAGGAGAGGGGATTAAGAGCACTGCTTAAAGGAGCTCCAGAAATGAGCGTGAGCCGCGGCTATCAGAGTGGACACCAGAGACGGGCATAAGATGCTAAGGCTGCTGCTGCAGCCACCAAGAAACCTGTGTGCAAGCACAGGTCACTATCCACACTGCCCCTCCCGGGAGCCTGTGCAGCCCGCCACTGTCAGGATCCCGTGATACAGGGACTTCCCTGGGAAAACACACGGCACGCCTCAGGCTGGTGCAACGTCACACCAGCCTCTGTGGCCGCAGCCTCGCCCGACATCCGTACGCCTCGGTCCCCCCGGGCTGAGTGAGGCAGAGTCCCCGAATCAGCTGTTCCTTTAACCCTGTCCTGTCTGAGTGAAGAACAGATGCACTCAGGCAACCTACACACAGAGGTGGGGCCAAATCCAAAGCTGAACCGGGGAGCTGTGTGAACAAAGAAGAGAAAGGGAAATTTCTCCCAGCAACCTCAGGAGCAGTGGATTAAATCTCCGCAATCAATGTGACGTACCCTGCATCTGTGGAATACCTGAATAGACGACGAATCATCCCAAACTGAGGAGGTGGACTTTGGGAACAAGATATATTATTTTTTCCCCTTTTCCTCTTTTTGTGAGTGTGTATGTGTATGCTTCTGTGTGAGATTTTGTCTGTATAGCTTTGCTTTCACGATTTGTCCTAGGGTTCTGACCATCCGGTTTTTTTCTTTTCTTTTTTTTTTTTTTTACTCTTTAAAATTTTTTTTCATAATAATTATTTTTTATTTTAATAACTATTTTATTTTATCCTACTTTATTTTATCCTCTTCCTTCTTTCCTTCCTTCCTTTCTTTCTCTTTCTTTCTTTCTTTCTTTCTTTCTTTCTTTCTTTCTTTCTTTCTTATTTTTTCTCCCTTTTTCTGAGCCATGTGGATGAAAGGCTCTTGGTGCTCCAGCCAGGCTACAGGGCTGTGCCTCTGAAGTGGGAGAGCCAAGTTTAGGACATTGGTCCACAAGAGACCTCCAAGCTCCACATAATATCAAATGGCAAAAATCTCCCAGAGATCTCCATCTCAACACCAAGACCCAGCTTCACTCAATGACCAGCAAGCTACAGTGCTGTACACCCTATGCCAAACAACTAGCAACACAGGAACACAGCTCCACCCATTAGCAGAGAGGCTGCCTAAAATCATAATAAGGCCAAAGACACCCCAAAACACACCAGCAGACGTGGACCTGCCCACCAGAAAGACAAGATCCAGCCTCATCCACCAGAACACAGGCCCTAGTCCCCTCCACCAGGAAACCTACACAATCCACTGAACCAACCTTAGCCACTGGGGACAGACACCAAAAACAACGGGAACTACGAACCTGCAGACTGCGAAAAGGAGACCCCAAACACAGTAAGATAAGCAAGATGAAAAGACAGAAAAACACAGAGCAGATGAAGGAGCAAGGTAAAAACCCACCAGACCTAACAAATGAAGAAGAAATAGGCAGTCTACCTGAAAAAGAATTCAGAATAATGATAGTAAAGATGATCCATAATCTTGGAAATAGAATAAAGAAAATGCAAGAAACATTTAACAAGGACCTAGAAGAACTAAAGAGGAAACAAGCAATGATGAACAACACAATAAATGAAATTAAAAATACTCTAGATGGGATCAATAGCAGAATAACTGAGGCAGAAGAAGAGATAAGTGACCTGGAAGATAAAATAGTGGAAATAACTACTGCAGAGCAGAATAAAGAAAAAAGAATGAAAAGAACTGAGGATGATCTCAGAGACCCCTGGGACAACATTAAAAGCACCAAGAACATTAAAAGTTCCAGAAGAAGAAGAGAAAAAGAAAGGGACTGAGAAAATATTTGAAGAGATTATAGTTGAAAACTTCCCTAATATGGGAAAGGAAACAGTTAATCAAGTCCAGGAAGCACAGAGAGCCCCATACAGGATAAATCCAAGGAGAAACACGCCAAGCCACATATTAATCAAACTATCAAAAATTAAATGCAAAGAAAACATATTAAAAGCAGCAAGGGAAAAACAACAAATAACACACAAGGGAATCCCCATAAGGTTAACAGATGATCTTTCAGCAGAAACTCTGCAAGCCAGAAGGGAGTCACAGGACATATTTAAAGTGATGAAGGAGAAAAACCTACAACCAAGATTACTCTACCCAGCAAGGATCTCATTCAGATTTGATGGAGAAATTAAAACCTTTACACGCAAGCAAAAGCTGAGAGAGTTCAGCACCACCAAACCAGGTTTACACCAAATGCTAAAGGAACTTCTCTAGGCAAGAAACACAACAGAAGGAAAAGAACTACAATAACAAACCCAAAACAATTAAGAAAATGGGAATAGGAACATACATATCGATAATTACCTTAAATGTAAATGGATTTAATGCTCCCACCAAAAGACACAGACTGGCTGAATGGATACAAAAACAAGACCCATATATATGCTGTCTACAAGAGACCCACTTCAGACCTAGGGACACATACAGACTGAAAGTGAGGGGATGGAAAAAGATACTCCATGCAAATGGAGATCAGAAGAAAGCTGGAGTAGCAATTCTCATATCAGACAAAATAGACTTTAAAATAAAGACTATTACAAGAGAAAAAGAAGGACACTACATAATGATCAAGGGATCGATCCAAAAAGAAGATATAACAATTGTAAATATTTATGCACCCAACATAGGAGTACCTCAATACATAAGGCAAATAGTAACAGCCATAAAAGGGGAAATCGACAGTAACACAGTCATAGTAGGGGACTTTAAAACCACACTTTCACCAATGGACAGATCATTCACGATGAAAATAAATAAGGAAACACAGCTTTAAATGATACATTAAACAAGATGCACTTAATTAATATTTATAGGACATTCCATACAAAAACAACAGAATACATATTTTTCTCAAATGCTCATGGAACACTCTCCAGGATAGATCATATCTTGGGTCACAAATCTAGCCTTGGTAAATTTAAGAAAATTGAAATCATGTCAAATACCTTTTCCGACAACAACACTATGAGACTAGATATCAATTACAGGAAAAGATCTGTAAAAAGTACAAACACGTGGAGGCTAAGCAACACACTACTTAATAACAAAGTGATCACTGAAGAAATCAAAGAGGAAATCAAAAAATACCAAGAAACAAATGACAATGGAGACACAACAAGCCAAAACCTATGGGATGCAACAAAAACAATTCGAAGAGGGAAGTTTATAGCAATACAATCCTACCTCAAGAAACAGGAAATATTTCAACAACCTAACCTTGCACCTAAAGCAATTAGAGAAAGAAGAACAAAAGAAACCCAAATTTAGCAGAAGGAAAGAAATCATAAAGATCAGAGCAGAAATAAATGAAAAAGAAATGAAGGACACAAGAGCAAATATCAATAAAACTAAAAGCTGGTTCTTTGAGAAGATAAACAAAATTGATAAACCATTAGCCAGACTCATCAAGATAAAAAGGGAGAAGACTCAAATCAATAGAATTAGAAATGAAAAAGGAGAAGTAACAACTGACACTGCAGAAATACAAAAGATCACGAGAGATTACTACAAGCAACTCTATGCCAATAAAATGGAAAACCTGGAAGAAATGGACAAATTCTTAGAAATGCACAACTGCCAAGACTGAACCAGGAAGAAACAGAAAATATGAACAGACCAATCACAAGCACTGAATTTGAAACTGTGATTAAAAATCTTCCAACAAACAAAAGCCCAGGACCAGACGGCTTCACAGGTGAATTCTATCAAACATTTAGAGAAGAGATAACACCTATCCTTCTCAAACTGTTCCAAAATATAGCAGAGGAAGGAACACTCCCAAATTCATTCTATGAGGCCAACATCACCCTGATACCAAAACCAGACAAAGATGTCACAAAGAAAGAAAACTACAGGCCAATATCACTGATGAACATAGATGCCAAATTCCTCAACAAAATACTAGCAAACAGAATCCAACAGCACATTTAAAGGATCATACACCATGATCAAGTGGGGTTTATTCCAGGAATGCAAGGATTCTTCAATATACACAAATCAATCAATGTGATACACCATATTAACAAATTGAAGGAGAAAAACCATATGGTCATCTCAATACATGGAAGCTTTTGACAAAATTCAACACCCATTTACGATAAAAACCCTGCAGAAAGTAGGCATAGAGGGAACTTTCATCAACATAATAAAGGCCATATATGACAAACCCACAGCCAACATTATCCTCAATGGTGAAAAACTGAAAGCATTTCCACTAAGATCAGGAAAAAGACAAGGTTGCCCACTCTCACCACTCTTATTCAACATAGTTTTGGAAGTTCTAGCCACAGCAATCAGAGAAGAAAAATAAATAAAAGGAATCCAAATCGGAAAAGAGGAAGTAAAGCTGTCACTGTTTGCAGGTGACATGATACTATACATAGAGAATCCTAAAGATGCTACCAGAAAACTAGTAAAGCTAATCAATGAATTTCGTAAAGTAGCAGGATACAAAATAAATGCATAGAAATCTCTGGCATTCTTATACACTAATGATGAAAAATATGAAAGTGAAAACACTCCCATTTACCACTGCAACAAAAAGAATAAAATATCTAGGAATAAACTTACCTAAGGAGATAAAAGACTTATATGCAGAAAATTATAAGACACTGTTGAAAGAAATTAAAGATGATACAATGGGATATACCATGTTCTTGAATTGGAAGAATCAACATTGTGAAAATGACTCTACTACCCAAAGCAATCTACAGATTCAATGAAATCCCTATCAGACTACCACTGGCATTTTTTACAGAACTAGAACAAAAAATTTCACAATTTGTATGGAAACACAAAAGAATAGCCAAAGCAATCTTGAGAATGAAAAATGGAGCTGGAGGAATCAGGTTCCTTGACTTCAGACTATACTACAAAGCTACAGTAATCAAGACAGTATGGTACTGGCACAAAAACAGAAATATAGATCAACGGAACAGGATAGAAAGCCCAGAGATAAACCCCTGTACATGTGGTCCCCTTATCTTTGATAAAGGAGACAAGAATATACAGTGGAGAAAAGACAGCTTCTTCAATAAGTGGTGCTGGGAAAACTGGACAGGTAAATGTAAAAGTATGAAATTAGAACACTCCCTAACACCACACACAAAAATAAACTCAAAATGGATTAAAGACCTAAATGTAAGGCCAGACACTACAAAATTCTTAGAGGAAAACATAGGCAGAACACTCTATGACATAAATCACAGCAAGGTCCTTTTTGACCCACCTCCTAGAGAAAGGGAAATAAAAAAAAAAATAAACAAATGGGACCTAATGAAACTTAAAAGCATTTGCACAGCAAAGGAAACCATAAACAAGATGAAAAGCCAACCCTCAGAATGGGAGAAAATATTTGCGAATGAAGCAACTGACAAAGGATTAACCTCCAGAATTTACAAGCAGCTCATGCAGCTCAATTAAAAACAAAACAAAACAAAACAAAAAAAAACCCCAATCCAAAAATGGGCAGAAGACCTAAATAGACATTTCTCCAAAGAAGATAATCAGATTGCCAACAAACACATGAAAGAATGCTCATCAGTAATCATTAGAGAAATGCAAATCAAAACTACAATGAGATATCATCTCACACCAGTCAGAATGGCCATCATCAAAAAATCTAGAAACAATAAATGCTGGAGAGGGTGTGGAGAGAAGGGAACACTCTTGCACTTCTGGTGGGAATGTGAATTGGTTCAGCCACTATGGAGAACAGTATGGAGGTTCCTTAAAAAACTACAAATAGAACTACCATATGACCCAGCAATCCCACTACTGGGCATATACCCTGAGAAAACCAAAATTCAAAATGAGTCATGTACCAAAATGTTCATTGCAGCTCTATTTACAATAGCCAGGACATGGAAACAACCTAAGTGTCCATCATCAGATGAATGGATAAAGAATATGTGACACATATATACAATGGAATATTACTCAGCCATAAAAAGAAACGAAATTGAGCTATTTGTAATGATGTGGATAGACCTAGAGTCTGTCATACAGAGTGAAGTGAGTCAGAAAGAAAAAGAGAAATACCGTATGCTAACACATATATATGGAATTTAAGAAAAAAAAATGTCATGAAGAACCTAGGGGTAAGACAGGAATAAAGACACAGATCTACTGGAGAATGGACTTGAGGATATGGGGAGGGGGAAGGGTGAGCTGTGACAAAGTGAGAGAGAGGCATGGACATATATACACTAACAAATGTAAGGTAGATAGCTAGTGGGAAGCAGCCGCATGGCACAGGGATATCGGCTCGGTGCTTTGTGACCACCTGGAGGGGTGGGATAGGGAGGGTGGGAGGGAGGGAGACGCAAGAGGGAAGAGATATGGGAACATATGTATATGTATAACTGATTCACTTTGTTATAAAGCAGAAACTAACACACCATTGTAAAGCAATTATACCCCAATAAAGATGTTAAAAAAAAAAAAAAAACTACAAATAGAACTACCATACAACCCAGCAATCCCACCACTGGGCATATACCCTGAGAAAACCATAATTCAAAAAGAGTCATGTACCAAAATGTTCATTGCAGCTCTATTTACAATAGCCAGGACATGGAAGCAACCCAAGTGTCCATCAACAGATGAATGGATAAAGAAGATGTGGCACATATATACAATGGAATATTACTCAGCCACACAAAGAAACGAAATTGAGTTATTTGTAGTGAGGTGGATGGACCTGGAGTCTGTCATACAGAGTGAAGTAAGTCAGAAGGAGAAAAACAAATACCATATGCTAACACATATATATATGGAATCTAAGAAAAAAAAATGTCATGAAGAGCCTAGGGGTAGGACGGGAATAAAGACACAGACCTACTAAAGCATGGCCTTGAGGATATGGGGAGAGGGACGGGTAAGCTGTGACGAAGTGAGAGAGTGGCATGGACATATATACACTACCAAACGTAGGGTGGATAGCTAGTGGGAAGCAGCCACGTGGCACAGGGAGATCAACTAGGTGGTTTGTGACCACCTAGAAGGGTGGGATAGGGAGGGTCAGCGGGAGGGAGACGCAAGAGTGAAGAGATATGGAAACATATGTATATGTATAACTGATTCACTTGGTTGTAAAGCAGAAACTAATACACCATTGTAAAGCAATTATACTCTAATAAAGATGTTAAAAAAAATTTGGAATAAAAGAGGGTAAATTATAAGGCAAAAATTTTTATGTTAGAAGTCTATTGATATAATAGACCAGTAAAGATGAAAACAGAGATGAGATGTCAAATTCCAAAAATATATATAACTTTCAAAAACTGGCTCAAGAAGACCCCTACTATTTACATAAACATTACATAATTTGAGTAAGAAGTTAAAAACATGTCTCCACAAAGAAAACTCCAGACCCAGACAGTCCAATAGGTGAGTTCCATGAAACTATCAAGGAACAGGTAATTCCAACTTACAAAACTCGTCCAGAGTTTTATAAAAAAAAAGAGGGCCAACTCCTGAAATTGTTTATGAAATTAGTGTAACTAGATACCAAAACCAAGCAAGTACAATATGGGAAAAGAAAACAATAGACTAACCTCACGCAGGAACACACATTCAAAATCATAAACAAAATATAGACAAGCCAAATCCTGAATTATGTGAAAAATATAGTAAACCATAGGCAAGTTTCTTTTTACACAGGAATGCAAAGTTGGTTAACTTTTTAAAAATCCAATTAATTTAATTTATTACATTAATGGATTAAAGGAGAAAACAATAGAATCTTATCAATAATGAAGGAAAATAACTTAAAATTCATTACCCCTTTATGATAAACAATTCAGCACATCAGCCCAAAAAAGAAAAAAACCCAAACAAACAAACATAACAAGCTAGTAAAATAAGAGAACTATCTTACCTGATAAAATGATAAATGTGGTATTTATAAAATGTATAGCAAACACAGTAATATGGCTAGATTTGTGATTAGGGGCTTTATCTTACTGGTTAAACAAAGAACTCTGAACTTTGGGGGGACTATTTTGGAGAATATTAAAGGACTTCAAGCAGATTCTCTGTCCATTTTGAAAAGATATTTCTATGGAATATGTAAGAGAAAAATTAAAATATAGGTCATGGTCTACAATCTAGTGTGTAACTCAAATAGAGAGGAATTGGAAGATTTGGAAACAAAGGGAGCGATATGAGATATTGAAGTAAAACAAAGTAAAGGATATCTTAATCCCAAACTCCTAATTTATCATACACACATTACTATATATAACATAGATAATCAACAAGGACCTACTTTATAGCAGAGGGAACTCTACTCAATATTCCGTAATAACATACAAGGGAAAAAAATCTGAAAAAGGATGGATATATGTATATGTATAAGTGAACCACTTTGTTATACACTTGAAACTAACACAACATTGTAAATCAACTATATCCCAATATAAAATAAAAATTACATTAAAAAAAAGTAAAAGACTTTTAAAGAATTGCCTGTGAAGGGAGGAGAAGCAGAAATAGTGAAGATGTTTAGCTTTATTGAGTAGACACTGGGGGAAACAGGTAAGTCTCACTACCTGGAGGTGGGACATAGAACTACCCTTTAGGCAGCTGTGTGTACAAGTGTAAAGCTCAGCAGAATTGTGAGTGGTAACAGTAAGTGTAGTGCTTGAAGCCATTCATTTAGAGGAGGTCATCCAAAGAGTAGGTACAGAGGTACGTTTAAATGGAAAACAAAAATAAAAAGAGGAGCATGAAAAGCCAAGGAAATCAGAGGAGGACTAAATGAGACTTCTGTCATTAAAGGTTTTAAGAAGACGAAACTGTCCAACCATGTAAAATACTACAAAACTATAATACCTTTTTTTCCCTCATTTTTCACCAATCATAAATCTTCAAATCACACAAAATCTTTTGCAAAGACCATTAATGTATATCTGTGAGCCAGCACTATCGGATCTGTATAAAGAAAAAAAATAGATATTTATCCCCACCTCTTACCTTGCCTTAATAGAAAGCTAGTTAGCTTCATCTGCCCCAGCAGAGTAAAACAGCTGTCATTAAGGAGGCATTGGTTAGGACAAAGTCTCTACTAACTGAATTATACCTAAGACTACAACAGCACATTGGAAAATGTTTCTCACAGAAAATGAGACAAATAATATGACTGCAATTATCAATGGACTTCCAATTACTGAGCTTGATAAAGGGAGAATAGAACCCAACCAAGGCAAAATGTTAGGATAAAGGTGCCGTAAGTGGACAATGGCAAAAGTGTCCATGGGAGATTAATGCTAATTCATTTAAATCCACTGAAGAGCTAATTTCCAAGAATTTAATCAAGTACAATGTTTTCTTTCTTTTTCTCAGAAAAAAAAGAAACAGCAACATAGATAAAAGAAGGAAAATATATTCTATGTTGCTACTCTTTCAACAGCCCTCACTTAATTCCATTCTAAACCCAATTCTACTCGCCGGAAATGACTTTTTTAACAGCTTTATTGAGGTATAATTGACATACAATAAACTGCACATATTTGAATTGCACATTATGCTGTTTCGATCGCTGCAATCAAAATAATTAGTATGTCCATCACTCCCAAAATTTCCTCACGTCCCTTTGTAAACCTTTCTTCCTTCCTCCTGTCCCCAACATACCACCCCCATATTTCCAGCCAGCCACTGATCTAATTTCTGTCACTATAGATTAGTTTATATTTTCTAGAACTTCATATAAATAGAACCCTACCTTGTATTACTTTCTTAGGACTGCCGTAACAAATTACCACAGGCCAAGTGACTTAGAACAACAGAAATGTATTCTCTAATAGTTCTAGGACTAGAAGTCTGAAATGAATGTGTTGATAAGACCACATTCTCTCTGAAGGCCCTAAAGAAGATGCCCTCCTTGACTCTTCTAGCTTCTGATAGTTGCTGGCAATCCTTGGCATTTCCTGTCTTGTGGCAGCATAACTCCAGTATCTGCCTCCGCCTTCACATGGTCTTCTTCCCTGTGTCTCCTCTATGTCTCTGTGTGCCCCCAAAGCTCTCTCTCTTTATAAGGAAATCAGTCATTGGATAATCCAGCAAAGAGTCTGTTTTCAAATAAGGTCACATTCACAAGTACCATGCCTTAGGATTTCAACACACCTTTTGGGGACCAGAATTCAACCCATAATAGTCTGCCCCTGGTCTCCCAAAATTCATATCCTTCCCAAGTACAACATACATTCACCCCTTTCCAACCTCCTCAAAAGACTTAACCCATTCTAGCACCAATTCTAAATCCAAAAATCTCATCTAAATGTCATTAACACAAAAAATCCCAAAACTCATCTTCTAAATTATCTAAATCAAGTATAATAAGACTTGGGTTATGCTCCATCTTGGGGTAAAATTCTTCCCCATCTGTGGGCCTGTGAAACTAACAAACTAGTTATTTGCTTCCAAAATACAATGGTGGGACAGGTATAGAATAGATATTCCCATTCCAGTTGGGAAGGAATAAAGATGTTGCAGTTCCCAAGAACATCTCAAACCCAGCAAGTAAATTTCATTAGGTTTCAAGGCATGAGAATACTCCTAGGGTCCTGAAAATGAGTCTATCTTTTCAGTCATCTGTGTTTTTTATATATTTAAGGTAAAAATAACTTTCTCTGAACCTGATTAATTCAGTGTTTATTGTAGTGACTCCTGGACCATCATCATAGGTAGATCAGGTAACAGAATTAAAGAGCTTCCAGGTCTTATGGTTTATACCTCTAGGGAGACACAAAGTCCTATTGGTGAGCAGGAAAGGTAGACCAACTTCATCTCTATAATTCAGGTATTAAGATTTCTACCTCTCTACTTATTTAGATATAACTTTTTAGTCATGAAGAAGCTTCCTGCTTATCCCTAGATAGAATTTTATAGTAGGGATACCATGCCCTATTACAATGGACAAATTGTATGTCTTGATTTTAACTAATAAGAAACCGAGGTGACCTTCCAAAGGCATTCTTTAACTTACTCTGCTGTATTAATCATGGAAATGTAGGCTGAGGCCACGTTTACCATGACTAGTTGTTTCTCTAGATCTTTTTAAAATTTTCCTGGGCTTTCAAGCTGTTTATTCATGTCAAACTGCATCAATGTACTTATTTGCATACCCTGTATAGGACTTTTCTTAACCTCTCCAGTTCCTACTCCTAGGGCACCATTAACTGCAGTCTCTTTTTACTCTGTATGGTCCTCATAGGGATCAGAGAGAAGTGAAGTTAGCATTATGTAGCCCCACACTGATGCTCTAGAGTTCAAAAAATTTGAAGCTAGACCCTGGGGGTAATAGTCAACGCTTATTATCCCCCTGTTGGTATAATGAAATATAATTACTGCACTTTAACAGTGTTTAGTAATTACAGAATCCCACTTTCATAAAAAGAGAGGGCACGATTAGTGAATAAGTTATATTTTTTGACCACCTTGAGGAACCAGTGCAGGGCTTGGCTAAAGTTGTTAGGGTGAATGTGTTGGAGTCTTCGAATCCCCCCAATATTCACAGATGCAGATGTCACTATTTGGGGATGACATCCTGCTCCACCAAGCTGGTCTACAGGTCTAGTACTTTATCTTCAAAGCCAACATCCAAAATACATGTATCAACCTAAATGGGAAAAGAATTTGAAAAAGAATAGATACATATATGTATAACTGAATCACTTTGCTATACACCTGAAACTAACACAACATTGTTAATCAAATATACTCCAATATAAAATAAAACTTTTAAAAAAAGAAAAAAGATAATGACAGGAAAATAATTACTGCCAAATCCAGCAATTAGGAATGGTTTTGGTAAAATGGTAGGAATTGATGCCAAGACGCAATGAGTTGAAAAATTACAAATAAATTAAACTAATTATTAAAGAACACTCCTCAAAATTTTTTAGAAATAAAGAGAAGAAACGGGGTAGGAGCTGAAATTAGATGCTCTGATAAAGAAGCCAAGAAAGAAAAATGAAGATACTCCAAATGGGAGGCTGAGTGAGGCTGGAGATAATGGAAGACAATACACCAGATGAAGGTCACTCAACTGGGGCTCAAAGAACATCCAAATAAGTTAGCTGCTATTATCAGGGAAGTGACTTGTTTAGTTTTGTAGAGGAAGTTCTATAAGTAGTCAGTCAAGGTTCCAGATGAAATGTGAATTCCCACTTTGAGATCCTGTGTTAGGGTTATTGCTCACACTGCCTTTTCTTTCAAGTCGTCACAGACTGTATATAAAGCTTTTTTAACTGATATATACCATAACATGTTTTGTAATGAGCTATTAGAGAATGTACTATACTTGCAGCTAATAATCATTTTATAACACTGAATTAAACATTTTAAAAGCATATTAATTTCTATGTTATCAATAAGACCTTAACATCCTTATGCATAACGAACATATCAAAAAGGTGGAATTCTTCTAAAAACTACCAGAAAGTGTTAGAAGATGAGGTCTCATTTAAATGCTAATAAAAATTTCTTTTTCACATAGCAGACATTTTCGGAGTTAACCTTATTTGGCCATAGTTTATAGCAAAATAATAAAACTGACTTTGAAAAGAGTTTCACTTTTTGCATTTCTAGAAGATTATAATTATTCCTCTGTCCTCTGAGGCTTATAATTTGATAGCCTGCCACTCTTAATAAATAGACCAGTTTTGCAATTCTAATATAATCCTATCACATCTTATTATTAGATGATCATTAATACTTAAACCCAATGATCTATTCTTGCCCTCTGTTAATATATACTGTCATCCCTTATAAAAGAGATTAAAGGAAACAGAGTGTGTTCTCCCTTGGGAGAGGGATGCAATTTGTAATAAACTGGCAAGTAAACCTCATGAATAGCTTCTACACAGTGTCCCTCTTCTGATCTAAATCTTTAACCAGTTCAAAAAATAAATAACTAAAAAGTAAAAATACTGATAGGACATAATGAGCCCAAGCACAAACCATGTCGAGAGAGAATCTACTGGGACAATGTCCTTGCTCAGACAACTAAAGGACCACATTTAGGTTTCTACCTCTAACTCACTTCTACTTTAGATTTGAGGAGCCTGTGGAATAGTCCAAGTGTCCAAATATTGAACAGGATGCTAAATATCTCACAAGAAAGGGTAGCTGGAAACAACTTGATTTCTGTTTTAGCACTTTCTGTGTTAGCCTCTGATGTTCTAGTGATGAGGCTTTCATGTCTGCTTATGTTCTGGACTCTCAGACCTAGCATTCACTCCTTCATGTTACCTCAAAGCCAAGAGTATTTATACAAAAAGAAATTGGGAAAAAACAAAGTGGAAGACCAAGTGTATTTGCTTCAGTAGGAGTGGGTTAATAAGGGGGAAAAAGAGTCAAGCAGGAGAGCACCACTGGAGAAAATCCCTCAAATTCTTTTTCTTTTCATGAGTCTCCCTCCAAGATGTGATAACTACTTTTAAAGGTGAGGTTTCCAACAACAGAGAACAATGGTGTCATAAATTACTATTTATTTATTTCAACATTTTGTTAAATAGTAATTTTCCCTAGTGGCTAAAACCAGATAGAATGTTATGGTATTAATGGTTCTTGGCTGTGAGGCTTATATTTCATTTGCAATCAAATCAGCAGGCTCCTCATCCTCTAAAGCAACCTGGATTTAAAAAAAAAAAAGATACAGCCGTCAGAATACTCAAGAGGAAACAAATTCACACAAAACCACACAATAAGGAAGAAAAACCTTTTCAAATTAATTTTTCAAAGGCTCCTAGATGTTATAGCATTAGGAAACCTCCTCCTGGTGTAATTAATGAAGTCTCTGCACTTAAAATGGACCCAAAGCAAATTTAGAATCTTTATTTTAATTAAAAAGGGCTCCACTGTGAAGAAGTGACCTTCTTGACACCAAAAGGCATAGGACAGAACAAGGCAGAATACTTACAAGAGAACTAATGTAATAAACCTGAAAATCTGAAGGAGATTAAGACGGATACAATTCTCTCAGCCAGAGATGACCAAGGTTTTCACTATTTCCTTAGAAAGGAGAAAGTAAAATGCTAATCTCAAAACCCCAGTCTATAACATTTTAGTTGTTGCATCTTCAAAATAGCTAAATTCTATAAAGTTCTAAGTCTGTAACTCGTGTTCAGTAATTTACAACATACCTTTTTGTTGTTCTGATGAAGCCCCTCTGGGAGTAGGATTTATAGTTATGTGGCCCGTGTGGACGCTGATGGACAAGGGCTGGTGCCCAGAATGGGCAGATCACCCAAGTAAGCCCACCTTGCAGAATAGTACCTTAACATTCATTCCTGAGTAAGAGACTTATAACACCTGATTTTATTCATTCTTCTACAAGCATTCATTGAGCACCTACAATGTGTACTGCCTTCTGAGAAATACAAAAATAACAATTCTTGGGTGGGTAAGAAGAGGGTTCCTAAGGCATATGAATAAATGCCAAATTAAGGACATATCAAAATCTCCTGATTCCTCCTTAAAATTACTCTACCCCCCCAACTATTCTGCAATGGCACATGGCCACACATCTCTTACAAACATTTCTACTCTATTATAGTAAGTTACTAGGGAGAAGTTACTGACATTCAAGCTTATGTGCCCAGGGTATTAAAAATATAGTGGGTGCTTTGGAGTATGTCTTTGGAATGAATTAATGAATTCAAAGAACAGAGACTTTACTTTTAGTTCATGTGATCTCTGGAAAGATGTCAAGAAGAAGAAGGAAACTCAACAGACCTGAAACAAAGAAATTATGATAGAAATAGTGGTGGGACGTAATTTAGGAGAAAATGCCTCTGGTCTGGATAATGTAACTGGAAGATGTGCACCCTGTCTCCTGCTTCAGAGTTCTCCTCCCCTATGATCTACTCCTAGATCAGCCATCAAAATGTAACACCTACAAAAAATGAACAATTACTTAAGACAACTGGAGCTGATTTTTATTTTAATTCAATCTTCAAGACATATTCAGGTAATGGAGGGAAAAGAAACTTTTGATTTGAATTTCCAGACAAATTATAGCTGTAGACATAGCACTATTTTTCAATGAAGTCCCGTTCTCTTAAGACAGTTTGTCTATTTATTGCATGTTATGGGCTAAATTGGGTCCCATCAAAAATTCATATGGCCAACAAACACATGAAAGAATGCTCAACATCATTAAACATTAGAGAAATGCAAATCAAAACTACAATGAGATATCATCTCACACCAGTCAGAATGGCCATGATCAAAAAACCTAGAAACAATAAATGCTGGAGAGGGTGTGGAGAAAAGGGGACACTCTTGCACTGCTGGTGGGAATGTGAATTGGTACAGCCACTATGGAGAACAGTATGGAGGTTCCTTAAAAAACTACAAATAGAACTACGATATGACCCAGCAATCCCACTACTGGGCATATACCCTGAGAAAACCATAATTCAAAAAGAGTCATGGGGCTTCCCTGGTGGCGCAGTGGTTGAGAGTCCGCCTGCCGATGCAGGGGACACGGGTTCATGCCCCAGTACGGGAAGATCCCACATGCCGCGGAGCGGCTAGGCCCGTGAGCCATGGCCGCTGAGCCTGCGCATCCAGCGCCTGTGCTCCGCAACGGGAGGGGCCACAACAGTGAGAGGCCCGTGTACTGCAAAAAAAAAAAAAAAAGTATAAAAAAAAAAAAAAAGAGTCATGTACCAAAATGTTCATTGCAGCTCTATTTACAATAGCCAGGACATGGAAACAACCTAAGTGTCCATCATCGGATGAATGGATAAAGAAGATGTGGCACATATATACAATGGAATATTACTCAGCCATAAAAAGAAACGAAATTGAGGTATCTGTAATGAGGTGGATAGACCTAGAGTCTGTCATACAGAGTGAAGTAAGTCAGAAAGAGAAAGACAAATACCGTATGCTAACACATATATATGGAATTTAAGAAAAAAAAATGTCATGAAGAACCTAGGGGAAAGACAGGAATAAAGACACAGAACTACTAGAGAACGGACTTGAGGATATGGGGAGGGGGAAGCGTGAGCTGTGACAAAGTGAGAGAGAGGCATGGACATATATATACTACCAAACGTAAGGTAGATAGCTAGTGGGAAGCAGCCGCATAGCACAGGGAGATCAGCTCGGTGCTTTGTGACCACCTACAGGGGTGGGATAGGGAGGGTGGGAGGGAGGGAGACGCAAGAGGGAAGAGATATGGGAACATATGTATATGTATAACTGATTCACTTTGTTATAAAGCAGAAACTAACACACCATTGTAAAGCAACTATACCCCAATAAAGATGTTAAAAAAAAAAATCATATGTAGGGCGTCCCAGGTGGCACAGCGGTTGAGAGTCCACCTGCCGATGCAGGGGACACGGGTTCGTGCCCCGGTCTGGGAAGATCCCACATGCCGTGGAGTGGCTAGGCCCATGAGCCATGGCCGCTGAGCCTGCACGTCCGGAGCCTATGCTCCGCAACGGGAGAGGTCACAACAGTGAGAGGCCCGCGTACTGAAAAAAAAAAAAAATTCATATGTTGCAATCCTAATACCCCCATACCTCAGAATTTAATTGTATTTATTTATTTATTTAATTTATTTATTGGCCATAAATGCATGAGTTTATTTCTGGAAACCCAATTGCATTCCACTGATCTATACGTCTATCATTACACCAGTGTCATACTGTTTTATTTTTTTAATAGATCTTTATTGGAGTATAATTGCTTCACAGTATTGGTTAGTTTCTGCTGTTTAACAAAGTGAATCAGCCATATGCATACATATTGTCCCCATATCCCCTGCGTCTTGAGCCTCCCTCCACCCTCCCTATCCCACCCCTCTAGGTCATCATAAAGCACCAAGCTGATCTCCCTGTGCTATGCAGCTGCTTCCCACTAGCTAACTATTTTACATTCGGTAGTGTATATATGTCGATGCTACTTTCACTTCACCCCAGCTTCCCTCTCCCACCCTGTGTCCTCAAGTCCATTCTCTATGACTACATCTTTTATTTCTGCTCTGCAACTAGGTTCATCAGTACCAATTTTATTTTTTTTTAGGTTCCATACATATGTGTTAGCATATGGTATTTGTGTTTCTCTTTCTGACTTACTTCACTCTTTATGACAGGCTCTAGGTCCATCCACCTCACTACAAATAACTCAATTTCATTTCTTTTTATGACTGAGTAATATTCCATTGTATATATGTGACACATCTTCTTTATCCATTCATCTGTTGATGGACATTTAGGTTGGTTCCATGCCCTGGCTATTGGAAATAGTGCTGCAATGAACATTGTGGTACATGTCTCTTTTTGAATTGTGGTTTTATCAGAGTATATGCCCAGTAGTGGGATTGCTGAGTGATATGGCAGTTCTATTTTAGTTTTTTAAAGAAGCTCCATTCTGTTTTCCACGGTGATTGTATCAATTTACATTCCCACCAACAGTGCAGGAGGGTTCCCTTTTTAACCACACCCTTTCCAGCATTTAATTTTTCTAGATTTTTTGATGATGGCCATTCTGACTGGTGTGAGGTGAAACCTCATTGTAGTTTTGATTTCCATTTCTCTAATAATTAGTGATGTTGAGCATTTTTTCACGTGCCTCCTGGCCAGCTGTACATCTTCTTTGGTGAAATGTCTATTTAGGTCTTCCACCCATTTTTTAACTGTATTGTTTGTTTTTTTGATATTGAGCTCCATGAGCTGTTTGTATATTTTGGATATTAATCCTTTGTCTGTTGTTTCATTTGCAAATATTTTCTCCCATTCTGAGGGATGTCTTTTTGTTGTTTATGGTTTCCTTTGCTGTGCAAAAGCTTTGAAGTTTCATTAGGTTCCATTTGTTTATTTTTATTTCCATTACTCTAGGAGGTGGATCAAAAAAGATCTTGCTGTGATTTATGTCAAAGAGTGTTCTTCCTACGTTTTCCTCTAAGAGTTTTATAGTGTCCAGTCTTACATTTAGGTCTTCAATCCATTTTGAGTTTATTTTTGTGTATGTTGTTAGGGAGTGTTCTAATTTCATTCTTTTCCGTGTAGCTGCCCAGTTTTCCCAGCTCCACTTATTGAAGAGGCTGTCTTTTCTCCTTTGTATGTTCTTGCCTCCTTTGTCATAAATTAGGTATCCATATGTGCGTGGGTTTATCTCTGGGCATTCTATCCTGTACTACTGATCTATATCTCTGTTTTCGTGCCAGTACCATACTGTCTTGATTACTGTAGCTCTGTGGTATAATTTGAAGTCAGGGAGGCTGATTCCTCCAACTCCATTTTTTTCCTCAAGATTGCTTTGGCTATTCAGTGTCTTTTGTGTTTCCATACAAATTGTAAAATTTTTTGTTCTAATTCTGTGAAGAATGCCATTGGTAGTTTGATAGGGATTGCACTGAATCTGTAGATTGCTTTGGGTGGTATAGTCATTTTCACAACATTGATTCTTCCAATCCAAGAACATGGTATATTTCTCCATCTGTTTATGTCATCTTTGATTTCCTTCATTAGCGTTTTATAGTGTTCTGAGTACAAGTCTTTCGCCTCCTTAGGCAGAGGGAGAAAGACTTAGGCAGGTTTATTCCTAGGTATTTTATTCTTTTTGTTGCAATGGTAAATGGGAGTGTTTCCTTAGTTTCTCTTTCTGATTTTTCATTGTTGGTGTATAGGAATGCCAGAGATTTCTCTGCATTAATTTTGTATCCTGCAACCTTATGAAATTCATTGATTAGTTCTAGGAGTTTTCTGGGGGCATCTTTAGGATTTTCTATGTATAGTATCATGTCATCTGCAAAGAGTGACAGTTTTACTTCTTCTTTTCCAATTTGTATTACTTTTATTTCTTTTTCTTCTCTGATTGCCATGGATAGGACTTCCAAAACTATGTTAAATAACAAGTTTTTAACAATACATCCTTGTCTTGTTCCTGATCTTATTGGAAATGTTTTCAGTTTTTCACCATTGAGTATAATGCTTCCTGTGGGTTTGTCATATATGGCCTTTATTATGTTGAGGTAGGTTCCCTCTATGTGCATTCTCTGGAGAGATTTTATCATAAATGGGTGTTGAATTTTGTTAAAGATTTTTCTGCATCTATTGAGATGATCATGTGGTTTTTATTCCTTAATTTATTAATGTGGTGTATCACATTGATTGATTTGCATATACTGAAGAATCCATGCATCCCTGTGATAAATCTCACTTGATCATGGTGGATTATCCTTTTAATGTGTCGTTGGATTCTGTTTGCTAGTATTTTGTTCAGGATTTCTGCATCTATGTTCATCAGTCATATTCGTCTGTAATTTTCTTTTTTTGTGATATCTTTTTCTGGTTTTGGTTTCAGGGTGATGGTGGCTTCATAGAATGAATTTGGGAGTGTTTCTCCCTCTGCAATTTTTTGGAAAAGTTTTATAAGGATCAGTGTTAGCTCTTCTCTAAATGTTTCACAGAATTCGCCTGTGAAGCCAGCTGGTCCTGGACTTTTGTTTGTTGGAAGATTTTAAATTACGGTTTCAATTTCATTGCTTGTGATAGGTCTATTCATATTTTTTAATTCTTCCTGGTTCAGTCTTGGAAAATTGTACCTTTCCAAGAATTTGTCCACTTCTTCATGGTTGTCCATTTTATTGGCATATAGTTGTTTGTAGTATTCCCTTACAAATCTTTGTATTTCTGCAGTGTCAGTTGTGATTTTTCCTTTTACATTTCTAATTTTATTGATTTGAGTCCTCTCCCTTTTTTCTTGATGAGTCTGGCTAAGGGTTTATCAATTTTGTTTATCTTCTCAAAGAACCAGCTTTTAGTTTTATTGATCGTTGCTATTGTTTTCTTCATTACTATTTTATTTCTGCTCTGATCTTTATGATTTCTTTCCTTCTACTGACTTTGGGATTTCTTTGATCTTCTTTCTCTAGTTGTTTTAGGTGTAGGGGTAGACTGTTTATTTGAGATTTTTCTTGAGGTGAGATTGAATTGCTATAAACTTCCCTCTTAGAACTGCTTTTGCTGCGTCCCATAGATTTTGGGTTGTCGTGTTTTTGTTGTCATTTGTTTCTATGTATCTTTTGATTTCCTCTTTGATTTCTTCAGTCATCTCTTGGTATTTAGTAGCATATTGTTTAGCCTCCATGTGTTTGTGTTTTTTATGTTTTTTTCCCCCTGTAATTTATTTCTAATCTCATAGCGTTGTGGCTGGAAAAGATGCTTGATATGATTTCAATTTTCTTAAATTTACCAAGGCTTGTTTTGTGACCCAAGATGTGATCCTGGAGAATGTTCCATGTGCACTTGAGAAGAAAGTGTATTCTGCCACTTTCAGGTGGAATGTTCTATAAATATCAATTAAATCTATCTGGTCTATTGTGTCCTTTAAAGCTTGTGCTTCCTTATTTATTTTCTGTTTGGATGATCTGTCCATTGGTGTAAGTGGGGTGTTAAAGTCCCCTACTATTATTGTGTTACTATCAATTTCTCCTTTCATGGTTGTTGGCATTTGCCTTATGTACTGAGGTGTTCCAATGTTGGGTGCATAAACATTTATAATTGTTATATCTTCTTCTTGGGTTGATTCTTTGATCATTATGTAGTGTTCCTCCTTATCTCTTGTAACAGTCTTTATTTTAAAGTCTATTTTATCTGATATTAGTATTGCTACTGCAGCTTTCTTTTGATTTCCATTTGCATGGAATATCTTTTTCCATCCCTTCACTTTCAGTCTGTATGTGTCCCTAGGTCTGAAGTGGGTCTCTTGTAGACAGCATATATATGGGTCTTGTTTTTGTATCCATTCAGCCAGTCTTTTCTTTTGGTTGGGGCATTTAATCCATTTACAATCAAGGTTATTATCAATATGTATGTTCCTATTACATTTTCTTAATTGTTTTGGATTTGTTTCTGTGGGTCTTTTTTTTCTCTTGTGCTTCCCACCTAGAGAAGTTTCTTTAGCATTTGTTGTAAAGCTGGTTTGGTGGTGCTGAATTCTCTTAGCTTTCACTTGTCTGAAAAGCTTTTGATTTCTTCATTGAATCTGAATGAGATCCTTGCTGGGTAGTGTAATCTTGGTTGTGGGTTTTTCTCTTTCATCACTTTAAGTATATTCTGCCACTCCCTTCTGGCCTGCAGAGTTTCTGCTGAAAAATCTGCTGATAACCTTATGGGTATTCCCTGGTATGTTATTTTTTGCTTTTTCCTTGATGCTTTTAATATTTTTATTTGTACTTAACTTTATATAGTTTGATTAATATGTCTCAGTGTGTTTCTCCTTGGGTTTATCCTGTATGGGACTCTCTGCACTTCCTGGATTTGGGTGGGTATTTCCTTTCCCATGTTAGGGAAGTTTTCAACTATAATCTCTTCAAATATTTTCTCAGACCCTTACTTTTTCTCTTCTTCTCCTGGGACCCTTATAATTCAAATATTGGTGCATTTAGTGTTGTCCCAGAGGTCTCTGAGATTGTCTTCAATTCTTTTCCTTGTTTTTTCTTTATTCTGCTGCTTGGCAGTTATTTCCACCATTTTGTCTTCCAGCTCACTTATTTGTTCTTCTGCCTCAGTTATTCTGTTATTGATTCCTTCTAGTGTATTTTTCATTTCAGTTATTGTGTTGTTCATCTGTGTTTGTTCTTTAGTTCTTCTAGATCTTTGTTAAACATTCCTTGTATTTTCTCAATCCATGCCTCCATTCTATTTCTGAGATTCTGGATCATCTTTACTATCATTACTGTGAATTCTTTTTCATGTTGATTGCCTGTTTCCTCTTCATTTATTTGGTCTTGTAGGTTTTTACCTTGCTCCTTCATCTGTCACATATTTTTTTGCTGTCTCATTTTTTTTTATTTTTATGAGTGGGATTGTGTTCCTGTCTTACTGGTTGTTTGGCCTGAGGCTTCCAACACTGGAGTTTGTAGACTGTTGGGTAGAGCTGGGTCTTGGTGCTGAGACAAGGACCTCCATGAGACCTCACTCCAGTGAATATTTCCAGAGGTCTGAGTTTCTCTATTAGTTCAGTGGTTCAGACTCAGAGCTCCCACCACAGAAGCTTCCTTCACCTGACCCCCGGCTCATGAACCAAGATCCCCCAAGCTGTGTGAGTGGCAAAAAAAATAAATAAATAAAAGAACAATAACAAAGTAAAAAATTAGGCTAGGAAACTAACAGATATGTTAGAAAGAATACAAAAATATTGAAACAACCAGAAGGTACATCAGCACCACAATAGGAAAAAAAAAATGTGGAACGCTTCACGAATTTGCGTGTCATCCCTGCACAGGGACCATGCTAATCTTCTCTGTATCATTCCAATTTTAGTATATGTGCTGCCGAAGTGAGCACTAATTGTATTTATTAAGAGTCCTTAAAGAGGTAACTGAATTGATATGAGTTAATTGGGGTGAGCCCTAATCAAACATGACTGATGTCCTTATAAGAAAAGGAAGTGTGGACATGGACACATACAGGGGGAAGATGATATGAAGACAACAGGGAGAAAACGGCCATCTAATAAGTCAGAGAGAGGCCTGGAACACATCCTTCCCTCAGAAGAAATCAATTCTGGCAATGCCTTAATTGAGGACTTCCAGCCTCTAGAACTGTGAGAAAATAAATTTCAGTTGTTTAAGTCACCAGCTGTGGAACTTTGTTACGGCAACCCTAGCAAACTAATACGCTGCATTTAAATTTTGTAGCCCTTTAGCCATGCTTCAGTTGTTGTTTCCTTCATTTTTCCTAGGGGATTGGAAAAGTCTGCCCATCTTTGACACTCCCACTTTTGCATGGAGGGGATATTATGTGCAAACCAGTGGCCTTGGAGATAACTGGTCCCTTAGGCTGACTGCCTCCCAGAGAAGGCAAATTCATCCCAGCCACTGAACTATCTCTTAGGAAAAAAAAAAAGAAAGAAAATATTTCTGTAACGAGGTAATGACCTCTACTGGAAGCTGTGTGGAATTACAGAGATCCCAGTTAGTCTCAAGGCTTAGGGAGAAAAAAAATAGAACAGGTTTAAATGTTAAGAAGTGGTGACCTCAGAGGAATTTCTAAGGGAGGACACTGTTACCATCAACCAGTGAATAAATCTAAATTAAAAGAAAGTGTAGCAGAATAAAATAGAAGGAAAACCTTCAAATCATGTGTTGTTTATTGCTGCTGAGGGCAAGGTGGGCGAGAGGGAGGGTCACACCCAGTCAGGGGCATCTCCACACTCACATCCTCTGAAAGATTTCTAGCTCCTTGCTACTCAGAGTGTGCTCTGGGGACCAGCAGCTGAGGTCCCACCCCAGAGTTGTTGAATGAAAATCTAAATTTTTTAACAAGCTTCCCAGATGATCTATAAACGCGTTAAAGCTTGAGACGCACTGCAGACTTATTCAGAAAGGTGACATCTTTGTTCTTCTCTGGTAATTCCAGGTGGGAAAAGGCAAATCAACCTAAAGAAGGTTCTAAGTTCCTAAGCTCATTTTTCTTCACATTAGTGCGTATTATCCAAATACCCATAAAATGTACAGGTTGAATTAACAAATGTTTAATTAGTCATTTTTTTTTAATTTTTAATCCTGAAAACAACTAATGACAGGTTGGAACTCTCTGATTTCCAGGGTTTTCCATGGAAATGATGATCCTTCTAGCCCTCCTGTTAATCATCCTGTGTCAGGGAAGCAGGAAGTTTGAATTTTAACTCTTCTTAATGAATGCATTTCACATACCAGAATTACCTCGGCAATTTGCTCAAGAGCTTTAGAAGCCATTACTAGATTGCAGTTCAAATTCATTTCATCTGCTTCCTAAACTGGCCCTATTGTTCATCTTCACACTATTCTAATGCATGGTACCAAGAAACAGCTACTTTTGTTCAGCAGGAAAAACAGTTTTTCTTGTAAGTGCCCCTAAGACCAGAGTGTATTAATTTGTTTAAAACGCAGTTTATATCTGGTGGTGTTCTGGTGAATGTTTAATAACCAGCTTTCAAAACAAAGTTGAAGCTATAATTTACAGCACTTGCCAATTGCCATAGTATAAATTCTCCCATCTTGAACAATTTCATGAAACCAACATGATCATGAAGTTGGGGAAATATGCACACAGTTGCTTCATGACAGTACAAGCAGGCATCATTATGTATTTCCAAAATACCATCAAATACCTTCCCATTCCCCAGACTACCTTCAAAATACATGTCAGTGCACAGTATATGTGCTGTGCAATTGTACAACCTTAATATATACCAATAGAAAACTACCAGGTTTGGGATAAAATACTAGTTTTATTAATGATGTGATTAATGCTTTTATTATAACAGTAAGATGGTGATATAAAAATTTAATGCTATGAAACTCTCAGGAGCAGAGATTCAAAACAGCTACTCCAAAATTTACTCTAGTAACCTTACCCTTCCCACACTTCCCTGTAGGAGCTGTCTTCTACATAAAGAAGGATAAGTTTGTATTTAGTGTCCTTGCAACTACCTTAAGGTAGTTCTCCTAGTTATGGCAATCCTTCCCACAGTCTTCATTGCCAATTACTTTTTGCTGGCAGTTTAAGGCCTTTCAATCTGGGCCAGTCATGCCTCTGGCAGTTTCTGTGCTCCATCTTTAATTTCTCCATCTCACACCTGAAAAACCTGTCTATGTTTTTATTAATTGCCGAAGGACCATGATCCACCTCATAAATTAATTCATTAGATTTTCACCATCAATGCCACCATACAATGGAATGACACTGTTATGGGTTTAACTGTATCCTCCCCAAAATGTTAAAGTCTTAACCATCAGTACCTGTGAATGTAACCTTATTTGGTAATAAGGTCTTCACAGATGATCAAGTTAAGATGAAATCATTAGGATGGATCCTTACATAATGTGACTTGTATCCTCATAAAAAGGAGAAATTTGGACACAGAGCCAGACATGCCTAGAAAGAAGAACACCTTGATTTCAGACTTCCTAGCTTCCAGAACTGAGACAATAGGTTTCTGTTGTTTAAACCAATCAGTTGATGGCAGACCTAGCAAATTAACACAGTCACAATCAGAAGAGGCATGTCTCAACTAATTTTTTTTACTCACATCCAACTTGGAGAATTAGTGATACTTTTATTCTTATAAAACTTGACCAGATTCTAGGTTATTCTAATAATTATGTCACTCTCATTCTTTGCATTCTGAGATGCTTTCATAATAGGAAGGAAAACAGTAGAGATACAGTTGGGCATCGTACACAACACTGACTACATCAATGAGAAAGAAAAGCACATGTGAACACAACTAGTCATAAGTGTCATGATAGAAAAAGTGGCTGAGAAATGCTACAATATTTGGTACAAAACTATTATCAACTTGCTAATGCAGTTACTAACTCCTACTAAAGGGGACTTAAATATGTAACTAAAGAGACCTCACTTTAACCCATTCCTCTAATGCAGAAATTTCCGAAACTGAAAGCAGGCTGGTGTAGAAGATGTTCTGAGGAAGAAAAACCTACTTGGAATCCTTTGAATTGGTGCTATAGTCAGCCACAAACTCCATCTACATTAAAGGCAAGCTCTGAAAATTAGTTTCTAAACCCAAAGGCACAAAAACAGAAATGTAACTGCTAAAACTCTTATTTATTGAATCATAACATTTTAGATCCTGGAGGGATCTGGGAGCCTCATATTTTATAAGAAAGAAGTAAAACCTAGAGGTACTTCTCTAAGGTTGTAATTAATGGGAAAACTCAACCCCATTTCTTAGTTTCTTATATTCTAGTCCCAACTACCAGAAATGAAGTTTATGAACCTGATCATGTCTCTTAGTCACTTCAAGAGCTTTTATAAAAATGCACATTTCCAGGGCCCAAGCTTAAAAATTCAGATTCAAATCCCAAGTTTTGCTCATGGATCTGTACTTAAATTCTTGGGGACTTCGGCCGTGTAGGGAAGTCTGAAACCACTTTTGAAAAAAATTCTGCCCAGAGACCTCTTACCTTTGGTCTGCTTCTCATTTCACTCAGACCCAGCTCTGTGTGATGATTACCACATCTTCTCTAATCCTGAGAAAAATGCTTAGGGTCCTGTGGACCTGCTGATAATACAGGTTCACACTGACTCTGATAATGTAGAAGCTGCTCCTCTTGACTCCTGGGCAAGTCCTTAGTTCACAGAATATTTTAGAGCAGGAGAGAAAAAACAAACCTGAAACATCTTAAAACAACCTTTTTTGAATGCTCTCATTTCATACTCGTTTTCTGCTCCTTAATTTGCCCGAGTACATTCAATTTTCAGCCTCACACGAATAGCCATTTTCCCATTCACCAAGGGTAAGATGATTTATGTAGGGTGAGTTGTAATAGGCACAGGTTTCATTTATTTTCTATCATTGCTGTATCTCCTAGGGGAAGAGTTGATTTTAAAACAATAAACCAAAATGAAAAATTTATAAAACTATGGCGAAGTGAATCACAATTAGTTATAAAATTTGATAGTTCAAACTGGGACCTAGGATATCCCAGGGGATGGGGAGACTGAGGAGAGCACAGGGGAGAGCTGAATGTAGGAAATTTAGAGGTGTAAATAACTTCGCATTGGTGGCAGTGGTGGTAGAGGTTGTCAACTGCAAGGTGTGCGACTAGAATGAGGCTGAGCCTATATTCTGGGCATCCATCCTGAGCTTTCTCACTCTCACACTTGAAGCTCCCGTGCAACACCAGAGAGGGAGACTGAAACTTCAAAGTTTAAGAGGTATGGTTGTACTGAAGATTTTACCTGTGAAATATCTCTCAAATATTCTTTCCCTTCTTCATCCCAGCTCTATCTCCTTAGGTGAGACCCTCATCAACTCTCTCCTGAAGTAGCTCAGGAGCCTCTAACTGATTTCCTTGCTTCCAGATTCTTCCATACTCATGCCCTTTCAGCAATACTTCTTTCCCATCTGAGCACTTCACCCTCAGTATCTCCAGCTCCCACACCCCACACCCCAGAGATCACAAGGCTTCTGGAAAATAGGAACTATCTCCTCTTGCCGCCTGTTTGGAGATTCCTGCTGTAGAATAGAGGTTCAGGCTGAACTCCTGTAGCCTATACAGCCTGCAGTAATGTCAGGGTTTCTATTCCAAACTGGAGAACCCAAGGAGGATCTGGAAGAGTCATATTTTGAAATCTTCCTAGTTGGGCTGTCTCTCCTTTGGAGCCCTATTTATTTGCAAAGGACAAGAAAAAAAAGAGCAATCGGGCTCTTTTGGAATTTGTGCTTCAGAGTCTAGGGTTGACCTTTTTGCCTTTGTTTCCAGCACTGAAACATGAGACCAGTTCGGTTCAGTGGCATACAGCGTGATTAGGACTAAAATCAGGTCTCCTCAGAAACTGCAATGTGAACCACAATTTTCCTATCTTTTTAATAATGAAATAGATATAGCACATCTTTATATTGACATTTTATGACTTCATATTTCATATTTCGTTATGGAATACTTCCATAATGAGCAAGGCATCTTCAGACACAGAGGTGTCCTGAACAAATCACCTCTGGACAAATGAATACGAACCTATGGGACTTTAGGTTCAGGTGAAGCATTTGCAAAGTCCTGTAGTGTCCCAGTAGAATAGGGATAAACCTTCCAGCCCTCTGGTACTGCTCTCCAAGAAGTGAGAAGGAATCCAGAAGCTTAAGTACATGGTGTCAGAGAAATTCGAGTCACCAAGCTTTCTTTTAGGGATATATATCTACAGAGCCCAAGAGGCATAGACGTACATGTTACCTGTCTTAGAAGATCACAGAAAGCTCCTAGATACCTGAATGTGGGGAAAATCGTCCTCATGACTACAGCTTAAGGACGCCAACACTAGCCAGTCAAGAACTGTGATTTTCCAGCCACCTTGGAGTCCCCCTGTCCATGGTGAAAGCCTAAGTCCCTCACTTCCTTGGCTTTCAAAGACCTTCAGAAAGGAAGAAGGAAGAATTAGAGAGTTTTTGCTGGCTTTTCTTTAGCCTCTACCCCTAGTTACTCCTAAATGGACAAATACATACAACATAGTGTTGTCCTAAATAAGAACTCAGGAACTGTGGAGTATAAGTCACCATGAAGGCTAGAGAAATCTCAGTAAGTCTGGTAACTGCTCATCTTAGGGGTACAAACGATTAAAAATAATCACAGTAAGGTGCATGGTGTAGCTCTAGAGTCCAGCATTTTCCTATTTCAACTATTCCTTTGATTCTGTAGCTTTTGTCTCTAACTTTGTGTCACCTCTTTCTGGGCCTGATGTCTTCTCTGTGGTCATTACACCATTGATGTCATAGCTGTGTCTGAAGCTTTCAATCTATGCACAGCTCTTGGAGAAATTTGCTCCTTTAACCCTGCTTATCTTCTGTCCAAGTCTCCGCTAGTGTGCTCCTCTCTGTGGAACTGTTCCCTGGCAGTGTGAGGCCCATCATCTATTCAAAGGCGATGATGTATACAGAGGCACCTGGTGCATATAGGTGCCTAAATATTAGTTCCCATCTCTCAGGGCTACCAGGGAGGACTCCCCACTCAAGCCTAACCCTTTGAGATGAGACTCCCTGAGGCAATACCTCAGCTTTATTCTCTACCATCAAATATCACCTACAATCCTAATCTATTGATATATCTGTGCATCTGCTTTCATTCAAAACCATCTCGAACTTAAACCAGCTCTTTGTTTCTGTTATTATTTCCCCCCATTTGTGTTTCTCCCTTGGATAATGACTTCCTCGTCCAAATTAACTTTCACAAATACCTTAATTTACAAAAGCTATAAATAAAATTCCATCAATGCAAGTGGAGATGACACCTGAACGGGGGTACCCTGGTGAGAATTGGTGTCCTGACCTTACAAGCCTTCTTCAGACACCCCAAAGGTGGCTAAGATTGCCTTTGGCAGATTAGCCAAGGGCCCATTTCTTGACAGCAAAAAATCAAGGCCCTCTGAGCTTTTCCAACTAAAAATCGAGAACCATATAACAACTAATAAAGTTAAATTCATGCATTCTTAAGGAGAAGGGAAACTTCAATCATTCTCCCTATGCTCTGGAAAATTCATGAATAAATACGTTAATGCAAATAGCTCCCACCTCAGAGATAGGTTTGCAAGAGGATGTCCTGTCCTTAAACTAAACTGCCTTCTTAAGCAGCTCTCCCACCTGGCAGTATATCTGGCAGAATTAGTGAGTAGGAATGACCTTTACTCAGTCTGTAATCTGAACATGTAATTGATGACAGACTCCAAAAGGATACTAACATCTGACCTGGTAATATTACATTTTCAAGGTAATCTGTGTCATAATGGTTCATTTAAAAACATGTACAAGCAATCTTATGCAGCACTGAATATAATTACTTGTCACATTCTCAGGATCTAAAAGAAGCAGAATAGGCTTTTTTAAATCAATAGAAAAGCCTAAACCTAATGGATTATTCATTTAAACCTGTTCTGCTGATCCACAGATTTACAGTCCCAACACAGTTCTGAGCAGAGCTGGATCAGAGTGAAAGAATCTATCCTACCCACCTCCCACTCTGAGGAAAGACTAGGTGTCAGGGGAAAAGAAGGCTGCAAAGAAGTTCCAGTGGGCAAGAAATTAGAGTCCAAGACAGTTTTAGGATGAACCAAGTTCTACATTAAAGCAGAAAGTGACGTGGTTCATTTTTCTATTCTAACTGTGTTATTCATAACAGCCTAGGATTTAGGAAAATAAGCCTAGGTGTTTTGGGTGGGCAGCAGCAGGAGATATGAGTGGCTGAGAAGAGATTGGAGAACACCAAGCATGGGCTGAGGGCTTCTTCTGAACGGAATGTGTCCTGGTTGGTAAGGCAAGAAAACTAGGGGGTTATTTTGACTCAATAAATGATTCTAAGAACAGTACTATTCTAGACCTCTGTACCTTAGTAGCTTTCTGGGGTGAAATGAGTATGGAAAGGAGGGTTTTATGGTGAAAGGGATGCCTTCCCTTCCAATGACATGATGCACGGATGAAAGACAGGAGCAGGTTTCTGGATCAGAGGACTAAGCCAACCGACCAAGGTGATAGCAGGGCTCATTAAGCTTCCAGCCACACCAGGGCCTGCAAAACTGACAACATGAGGGTTCTGGGACTCCTCAGTGTATCTCCATCCACATAACAGGGATGGGACGCAAGGGCTCAAGAGGTGTCACAGCATTTTCAAAAATAAAAAAGCAAATTTGGTTCATTTTTAAACACTCACATAGGCCATATAACAACCTGGGAGTTTGCAGAAATTTTTGAAAGGGATCGGGGGGAGTGGAAACATGGAGAAAGCTGTATCCATGGGACAGTCAAATATTGAGTACTTCCATATTAAATAAGTGAATTCAAATGCCAAGGTTCAATAGCCATTCAATCAGATACAATGTTACATTTATATTATCCTTGTTTATCTTGCTATTAGAGATTGATTTTTACAAACCTGCATTCTGGATTACATTTTCTGAGTTCTGTAAATCAAAAACTCACACATTCAGGGCTTCCCTGGTGGCGCAGTGGTTGAGAGTCTGCCTGCCAATGCAGGGGACACGGGTTCGTGTCCCGGTCTGGGAAGATCCCACATGCCGCTGAGCGGCTGGGCCCGTGAGCCATGGCCGCTGAGCCTGCGCGTCCGGAGCCTGTGCTCCTCAACGGGAGAGGCCACAACAGTGAGAGGCCCGCGTACCACCAAAAAAAAAAAAAAAAAAACTCACATTCAAATATCACTTCATCATCACATGGGTATAATTTAAAACACATACACACTATTTAACTTTAATTGCTTTCAATACCCAACAGAGTAAACTTCTCAAAGCACTCATATTTACAAAAGTAAAAATCCATGCCTACTTTAACAACAGCTGTCTAATAAATTGAAATTGAAGCAATAAAGACTTGTAACACGTATCAGGTGAGAAAAAGGTAGACTCATATTCAGATATGGTTTGCTGTCAAGACTCATCATTTCCCCAACCCTCTTGACAATAATGGGGAAAAGCACATAAATGAAATGTTAATTAAGAGTTCATACCAAAATCCTGCTAAGCAAAAATTCTAACTCCTATTTTTCGGTTAGTAGGAAAAGTCAAACATTGACAACATTTATTACTATGGTGTGATGATAACAGATGAACATTTTCTCCAATCTATACCTCATTGCCAGGAATCTGAGGTTCAGGTGTCAGCTGTTAGAGACGAGCCTCCTCCATCTGGAATTTCTAGAGGGTAATGGGCATAAAGGTACTTATCACAGAACCCAGCAGGCAGTCCATAACTGTTAGTTTCTTTTCCCTTCCTCCTTCCAACATTACTAACTCACCTGGTCGTAATTATGTCTAGTTCCCAAAAGTCTTCCAAGCTCGAAATGAAATATGAACAAATTCCACTGCCTCAAAATATGCATAAACAAGAAAAGTCAACTCTTCTTATCTCTTTCAAGTGTCCTATGCCTATAAAACCCACTTTCCTTAGCTCCAACAACTGTCTACTGATGGGTGACCATCGTGGCCCTCTGTATCCTCTCTGTGCAGCATTGTGTCCCCCTCATCGGGATCTCCACATTCGCCTTGCAGGGATCCACAGGAGACTGGTAGGGACCCAAGTAACAGCATTCAGAAGGGAAACGTTTACTCTCAAGTACTATCAAGTACCATGGCAGAAAGTGAGCAGTGCAAAATGGCACTACCTTTAGGATAAATGAATGTCATTAATTTTAATGTGACTTGGTTATAACAACAAAGGGAAGAGAGAAAATATGTATTATCCTGTTTCTTATTTTTCCTAATACTTTCTATCTCCTTTACCATGGATGACTGATTAGAAATCTATAAATACACTCACTTTACAAGTATTGACATTCTCTGATACATAAAACTTCACAATTTTCTTTAATAAAAATATTCAGAAAATTAATACTTCACTGTTCTGGGAAATTGCCTAAAAGAAATGACCCCAATGAGTCCTCTAGTGGTCTCTGTTATGTTTTATTCCTCTCATATAAAATATTCATTCAACAAATATTTATTGAATATCTACTATGTACCAGGTATTGTAACCACCACGTACTGAAGTTACAAGAGGGAATTAGAGCGATATGGTCCCTGCTCTCACAGAAATTATATTCTAGTGAGGAAGACTAAAACTTAGCAAGCTACAACTCTTCCTAGAGTCCCTTAAAAAAAAAATGCACAGGGTGTTGCAGTGGAGATGATTAACATGACTGTAAGAAGAGGGCCTAAAGGAGACAGAGCAGTCAGGAAAGGCCATTTTGAGCAGGTGACCAGTGATCTAACACTTGAAGAACAAGAAGAAGCAATCCTCCCAAGGGCTGGAGGAAGCACATCTCAGGCTATGGGAAGAGCTAGGGACCTCTGCCTCAGAAAACACTGTGAGCCTTAGCGATTACCTTGAGGAAGGAAGGCTACATGGTTAGACATTTCTCTTTGCTTGAGATCCTCTTCTGCCAGCCCTTATGTACCTCCAGGAGAACACACACTGCCCCCTTGACTCAGGTACATTTCCAAACTGCCCAAGGATGCCCCACGTGTGGTGTCCATCAAGGCATGCCTCCATTGTTCAATCTCACATGAGTAAAGAACTCACTGAGTGACAACCAAAATTAGTCATACTGACTTTGCTTTCTGAAACAAAATCAGAATGCAAGGCTGAAAATCACTAACACAGTGATTTTCATGCTGTGCTCTGCAAAGACAAATGTTTACTCTGAGACTACCTTTATATGAGGCCAAGAAAGTAGAGCTCTACCTCACTATGATCATTTTCATCTATTTAACATAATAGAATCTGTTCAAGAGTTCAGTTAATAAAAGAGTTTTGTGAGTAAAAGGGATTTGAAAACCATGGTTTCCAGCCTGTTCTAGGACCTCTGAATGAATGCAACTCTCTCAAGTATGGAACAGATGTTGGCAAATGCTCTTGAGTTCCTCCAGGCTACCTCCTATTTTTCCAATCACTAAAGCTAAATCTTTTCTTTCCTGGTTCCCCAGCTCACATCCCATTTTGGCTTCATACCTTGCATCCAGTCCTCTGCCTACTTGATAAGCCAACTTCTTTATCCTTACTTTAGGACAAAAAAAAAAAAAGACCAAAATCCTTAAAATTAAGATGCAGAGATCATTAATGTATAAAACTAGATCAATCCAGAAACAAACATTTTAAACATTGATTCTAAGTATGTTACTGATTTTCATTAGGGAAAAATTGAGAAAAATAACTAAAAATTCAACTTTCTAACTTTTCAAAATAAATACATGAAAATATACAATGTGATCCAAACACAAATCAAAATACATTGTATAGTCTCTTATTATGACCCTCTCTTTTGTCAGAATATATCTCCCTTCCGTCATCTCTTTACTCTGGAAGGAAAAAAAGACAAAATCAAGAGTTGAAAGAAGAGAGAAAAAAATACAAAGACTGAAAAAAGTAGAAAGAGAAAGAGAACAGGACTGTTGCAGATAGGTTTAAAAAACAAAAGGTCATCTTTCAAATTTCCAAAAGACTGCTATCTCTAAAATTATTAACCCATATATATTGTTGTTCAGTGACTTCATATTAGTAGTCTACAGAATGAGCAACCTGCAGAAGGCATCCATCCTCATTTTTATGAAAATTTTATCAGCAGACTCACTGCACGCCAAGCCCAGGTGGACTGGTCCCTGATGACTTTCAGGGCAGCATGACACAGCTTTCTGGGCTTTCCTTCAGGGTTAGTTAAAATTAGATGCTAAGCACTCAAGGAACAAGGGAACTCATTTTTAGCTGTCACAGATGCCTATGCACCCCAGAGAAGATACTGATATTGCATTAGGCATGGTGGAGATGCCCACTTAATGTCTTGGTCAAATTCATTTACCTGTTGTGATGAGTTCATTTCCACAATGCAATTTCCAATCTGAAGCATGAAATCAAAATCAGCCAACTACATTCTAGCTTGTAATGCAGTGCAATGAACAAGTAGAATTAAAATCAGCGTAGCTCATCACTGCCCAGAAAATTAGTGAAAACCTCAGATTCACAAATCAACAGGATTTATGTATGCAGTGAAATCTAAAACATTATCTGTTATTTAACTCTAAAATAAACACATTTGAACATTGATGCTCAAAGTATTCCTCATTTGAATTATACAGAGCTTAGGAAACCAACATGTGTTCTCAAAACACAAGAGCAGGAATAATTTACTGGCCTATTTACATATTAGCAGCACATGGCAGGCTTTTGGTAACCACCATCCATCTGTTCCTGTAATCTGTCCAAACCAAATTCATTAATTGGATTTCCTCAGCCTCCTGATATAGAAGATAAATCTATAAATGTATATACCAGAAGATGTGCCCTTGGATTTCCCTGGGGGGTGAAAAAAACATGTTAAAACAAAACCACAAACACAAGAGGACAGCTATCAGCTTTCAATTATCCTTCAGAGCAGACAGAATGTTCATTTTACATTTTAGGACATAATAATAGAGAAAATAACTCTATGATCTCTAGTCACTTCTTGAAATTCAAACCTGGGACTCCATTGGGCCTCTAGAGATGTAAACAGTGAGCTCTTCTAAAAAGTTTGGAAAAGAGGCTTCCAGTAGAATAAGAAGGCAATCACCCTTCTGAAGAAATCTAGAGGGACACCATTTTCGCATGCCAGATTGTAAGAGGCAAAATAAACACTTCCATTTCTACCTTGGGCATGGCTACCATTGCCATCCATTCCAAATAGCCCTACACTGGCTTAGGATGAGGTGGGATTTGGAGGTGCTCACACATCTTTACCCAGCCCCTCCTCCCCCCAAGTAATGAGATAGTGGTGTCCTCCAGCATAACGTTTTTGTCTTCGTAAGACCATATGTCCTGGGTTGTCACTCACATTGCTTTACCAAGAAGCGAACACATTATTTACTTAATTGATAAATACAGTTCTAATTAGAATCCCATCTGCATTCATCCTCTTGTAAAATTACATGTAAATGAGCATGTTTGTTTTTTTGTTGTAATCATAGTCTTATGATGCATTTAAAAATATTTACATAGATAGACCTAGAGATTGCCATACTGAGTGAAGTAAGTCAGACAGAGAAAACCAAATATCATATGATATCGTTTATATGTAGAATCTAAAAAAATGGTACAAATGAACCTATTTACAAAACAAAAGTAGAGTCACAGATGTAGAAAACAAACTTATGGTTACCAAGGGAGAACGGCTGTGGGGGGGATAAACTGGGAGATTGGGATTGACATATACACACTGCTCTATACAAAATAGATAACTAATAAGAACCTACTGTATAACACAGGGACCTCTATTCAGCTCTCTGTAATGACCTATATGGGAATAGAATCTAAAAAAGAGTGGATATATGTATATGTATAACTGATTCACTTTGCTGTACAGCAGAAACTAACACAACATTGTAAATCAACTACACTCCAATAAAAATTAATTTAAATAAAAATATTTAGAAGAAACATAAAATAAGCCCTTATTCTTAAGAACTATTAAAAGACAAGTAGATCATAGTGCATAAATAAAAGAGGACTCTTAAATAAACACATGTATATCACCTTCATATCAATTCATAAATATTTTATTTGAGAAGTCATATAACATAACCTTGAAATATTAGTAAAAGTTTGAATTTCTCCCTCTTGATTCTATAATTAGAAGCTAAACTAACCAATCATTTCCACTAAACACAGTGTTTCTACTACAATTTATTATAGTAACATGCTACTATAATCAATATACATCTGTCTTGTGCTTTGTATGTCTTTCCGCCCACCATAATTACTGTAAAGGCAATGTTATAAAACCACACTTTAATTCTTTATCTTGACTATAAATAGAAGGGTTTAGCAAGGCTTCGTGGCCTTATATTTTGTGAACTTTATCTGTATACTGTAACTATAAATCCTCTAGCTTAATATATTACAAGTCAGCTATATTACTTTGTCTACTTAATAGACAATTTATTTATTTTTTTAACATCTTTATTGGGGTATAATTGCTTTACAATGGTGTTTTAGTTTCTGCTTTATAACAAAGTGAATCAGTTATACATATACATATGTTCCCATATCTCTTCCCTCTTGTGTCTCCCTTAATAGACAATTTAAACTAAATAATTGATAACCCTTGAGTTTTCTTTTGAGGAAAAAAATTATTATCCTATCCAGAAGGTGAGTCACTTAATCACATCTACATTCACTCCTCTCATGAACACAGCACATCCACGAACCTCGTAGGTGTCCGCAGGTCATCAGGTCAGTCACTTTTCCCCAGATCCACCCTGATTCTTATGTATACCACCACTCTATATTACTAGGGTAATTCCAGCATGCCTTTTGCCGGAGAATACACAAATTCTAAAATAATGAACCATTATTACAGGAAATAAAGACTAAGCCTTGAGGGAATACATCCAAGAAGGTAAGTTTGAATTGATATTTGGTGGAGAGATTTGCAGATAAAGGACAAAGGTTTAGAATATGAGATATATCCCCCAAAAAGGGGAAAAATCAAGGCTGGACTTCAAGGGCAGACACTAAACCTTTCCACTGCCTCATGAAAACTTTATAGCTCCTTAGGTAGGAAAAGGATTCCCAATTAGTTAAGTTTACAGTGGGTATAGCTTTACCATTTTCCCTACAGTTGCCCTTATCAGTGGCCCTTTGACCATAAAACTTTGGGGTGAATTGGTAATTGATAACATCCTACTAGATGCTCCTTAGCTTGCATGCTTATTACTAAGTTCTCTCTCCTAAAGAGATATGGAGCATAAATTACATGATCATGCAGACATAATTCAACCTCAATGCTGAATGAGAAGCTTTTCCAAAGAAGCATAAGCTCAACTGCCTGTGATGTTCTCTTCAGGGACAGGCTCTGTCACAAGCAGAAATAAATCTTTAAATGTGATTTAAGCCTCTAGATAAGTTACTGACATATTCCTATTGACTAATGTCAAAATTTTATATACAACTATTCCCAGTTAATATGACTGATGTGTTTCTCGGCTGATTGGCTAGTCACTACCTCTTTTGATTGATGTTCATTAAGTTAATCAGTAAATTGGCACTTTAAAGTTCAATTTGCGCGTCTGGAGCCTGTGCTCCACAAGAAGAGAGGCCACGACAGTGAGAGGCCCGTGCACCGTGATGAAGAGTGGCCCCTGCTCCCCGCAACTAGAGAAAGCCCTTGCACAGAAACGAAGACCCAACACAGCCAAAAATAAATAAATAGATAAATAAATAAAGTTCAATTTGATAGGTATGTGTGTATATATATATATATATGTATAAAGTTAAGATAAATTTTCATTAGTAAGGAATTTTTTTCTTTTTTTTTCTGGTACGCAGGCCTCTCACTGTTGTGGCCTCTCCCGCCACGGAGCACAGGCTCCAGACGCGCAGGTTCAGCGGCCATGGCTCACACTCCCAGCCGCTCCGTGGCATGCGGGATCTTCCCGGACCGGGGCATGAACCCGTGTCCCCTGCACTGGCAGGCAGACTCTCAACCACTGCGCCACCAGGGAAGCCCAGTAAGGAATTTTTAAAAGGTACACATACGTGGCATGTTAAGGAGCTCGGTATTTCAAAAACAGGTTTCCGCTCTAGAATTTACCATAGTCATCAGTAGAATCTTGCAGTACATGACTGAATAAGTATGTCTGATAAAACTGTCCAAATGATTTCTGTGGAACTTCCCAAATCCTGTATTTCAGACATCATTATATTGGATTTACAGAATGGCTCATCTCTACTCACACTTAACAAAAAGTAAGGGAAGGGGAAGATGTTAGCAGAGAAAAGCTTCCAATCATACCCGTTGCAACTATTTGATAGATTGAACTGGTGGAAATAGGAGATTTTCCATCAAAGTTAGAAACTTAACCACCATAGTCACAGATGAAAAGCTTTGATTTAAAATATTAGAAGTTTTAAAAAATTTTATTAGGCCAGAGAACTAATAAATGTCTATATTATGGGAAACAAGAGCTGGCATCCAGAGAGAGAATGAGACAGAAAGAGAGATCTTGTGCTCTGGTCACACAGAGGGAAGGAAGGGAGGAAGGAAACTAAATTGACAGCATTTTTCTCCGGATTCCATTTGACAGCCTAAATTCCTAAGGCAGTAAACATTTCTTTAAGGTCTGTGACCTCATTTTGAGGCTTTCCAAAAGGCATCTTCTTAATATAATCACTTTAAAATATAATTTCCAAAATACCCCAGTTCCCAGGTAAATAAAAATATTTTCATTAGCAGAGGATGGAATGGGAGAGGATTGCAATTTAGTCATCTGATCACATTATCAGAGAGCTCTCCTCCTGACCTGAGATGGCTATAACAAACAAACAAACAAAAAAAGAGAAGAAGAAGAATCCAATATCACCCATATTTTATTTTTTTTTAACATCTTTATTGGAGTATAATTGCTTTACAATGTTGTGTTAGTTTCTGCTGTATAACAAAGTGAATCAGCTGTATGTATACATACATCCCCATATCCCCTCCCTCTCACCCGTATTTTAAATGTTGAGTGACCTGATATTAGTGGACTGATGGGAAAAGAAGAACATTTCACTTCTCAAAAGAATATCTTTTGAAATTAAAAAAAAAAAAGAATATCTGGAAATAATGGACATAGAAATTGCTAAAACGAGAGCCTTAAGCTTACCCAAACTCTACCCGTTTTTTCTGATTGGAGAGGAAGTAATCAAATTACCCTAAGACTGTGGCTTAGTTTAGCAGAGCAGAAAGTAATCAGAAATAATTTGAATTGTGCCAAATACCACCCATCAATACACACTGTTGTGTCTGAAACTCCAAAACTCAGGGTCATTCCTCAAAGTCAAGGCATTTTTTTTCTATAGACTTGTGTTAGAATAAATAATAATATCTGGGAAGGATAAAAATTTACACCTTCATTTTTATTGTTATAATAGTCTCTTCCATACTGAATTCATCACAAAAATTTATTTCTGAAAGACTTCACCAAGCCTTAATATTCTAATGAGAATTGTGAATCTTTAAGACGGTGGTATAGAATGCAGAATTTTACAAACTTATTTTGCCAAGTAACTCTTTTTCTATCCCCCTGAGTTGTATCTACTGATATCTGGAGGAACACTAGAAGTTGGGTTTGAGAGAGCACGGGTTATCAGATACTCTCATCTAACAGAAAACGTGGCCTTGGGGTCAGGAGAGCAAGGACATGTAAGTTTAAATAGAAGCTAGGCAGAAAGGAAAGGGCTGCAGTAGAGACGCAGCCAGAAGCAGACCCAGGTGTGAAGTCTCCGTGAGCCAGAGGATGTGAGTGAGCACTAGGGAAACGGAAAGTGTGGGAAAGTTCTGGGAACAGGGACAGAGGAGGCAGGTGGGAGTAAGAGACACTTGAGATGAACTCTGTCTACTGCACAGTTCGGCATAGGCAGGCACTGTTCTTCCAGGACACAAAGCTTACTATGAACAGATAATTTTTAGGGGTCTTATTAGCTCAGTGCTTTTAATCAACTAGGCTAAACATCCTGTCTGGACACACTGTCTGTATCAGAAACCCAAGTAATATAAAAGGTTATATATTTTTATCTCTTAATTTGTTTGCAGGATATTAAGCCCGTCCTTGTTAGATAAGAAAGTGAGCAGGATTATTATTGGACTGTCTTCAGAAAGATCAGGAACTAGGCCCCTCCCAAAGTCCTGTTATCACCCTAGGAATGTTATTACCCTGTCTCTTTAAGTGTCCAGAGTCACATGTCCTGCTTTTCCCCCTTAATTCTAACCCTGTTAAAACCTTTTCTTACAAATGACTGTTGAGTTTATGTACCTTATGACTTAAAATCCTAATAAGGCTTAAAATTTTACCCCTCCCTGGGGGAGTTGTACTTTCATGATTTATGTGTATGTTCAAAGACAGATGTCCTTTCCTGACAAGGGGGCGGCCAACTAGGATTCTTTCTCAGTTTATATCATTGTCTTTAGGCAACAAAATCCCATTCTTCTCTTTCTGTAATTGTTTAATCTTTCTACCAAAATTTTATTTTCCTTTATAGCATCACTTACTTGACAGTAGTAGCTATATCTATCACAGTTGGTTCTTTGGGACTCTAGGAATCTAAGACAATTAAATTCATGCTTCTGAAAATAGCATTTTTCTATTATAGTAAAAAAAAAATCAACTTTTTTTAAATAACTAGCCTTCCACAAACTTATTTTTACAGTAACATACAGGCCAACCAATCGTGAAAGAGGAAATCATTCTTGGGAGAGAAACAGGAAAGGGATTACAAAAGTCATTTTAAACTTGAAGCTGTTTCCATGTGTTGACCTAAATAATTTGACAAATATCAGAAAACTTCAAATAACATCATTGTTTAGTCAAGAAATCTGAAAAAGAGTAAAGGATCTAAGCTTTTCACCTTGGAACTATAAAGCAGAATTCAAAACTGACATTACAAGCCTCAGTTTCTTAGCCTGAAGAAAGAATCCCTGTAATGTTTAAAAAAAAATTTAATAAAAATTAAAGTCATCACCATTATCCTCAATGTAATCAGCAAGATAGCTGGGGTAATAAAGAATGGGCTCCAGCTGAGGTCACATGATCTATTTCCACCACTCACTTGCTGCGTGAGCTTAATCAAATTAAACAAGAAAGTTTAGCCTCAGTTTCCTTGTAAGAAATATGGGAACAAAATAGTTTCTTCACAGATTGGGAGGATGAAAAGAGAACTGATGCATATAAGAGCTCTTTGTATGCTCTAAAGCACAATTCAAGTATTAGTTATGGGAAGGGTTTCTAATAAATAGAATGCACATTTCCACCAAGCTCCTTTGCCCCCAGAAATCTTAATAAACTTTTTCTGCGTCCCATTTCCAAGTCCAAAGCTTTCTCCAAATTTCCAGCTTTCCTTCCTCAAAGCTCTGACTGTACTCCAATATTTGTGTGGGTCATCATGCTTAGGCATCCTATCAGTTGTATAGAATTCTCCGCCCTTTCTCCAGTAGTCTCAGGGAACCCAATCACAGTCAGTTTACAGTTGTCCTCCCTTATCCTCAGGAGGATATGTTCGAAGACCCCCAGTGGATGTCTGAAACAACAGATAGTACCAAACCCTATATGTACTATGTGTTTTTCCTCTAATAAATAGCTATGATAAAGTTTAATTCATAAATTAGGCACAGTAAGAGAATATCTGCATTGCCAGCCTCACTACTCTTGTACTTTGGGGCCAGTTTTAAGTAAAATAAGGGTTACTTGAATACAAGCACTGTGATACCACTACAGTCGATCTGATAACCCAGAAGGCTACCAAATGACTAAGGCAGGATGGAGCAGGACGGTGCCAGATTTCATCACGCTACTCAGAACACTACCCAATTTTTATAACTTATCTATGTTTTATTTCTGGAATCTTCCATTTAATATTTTAGACCATGGTTGACTGTGGGTAACTGAAACCATGGAAAGTGAAACCACAGTAAAGGAGGGACCACTGTGTTGTGAAATAAGTTATTATACTGAAGATTTCAGGCTTCTGCCATCTCTCCACCTGTGCTCCTGATATCTGATCCTCTCTGCCGAGAGCAGTTGCATGGCAAGTGCAGCCTGTTCTTCCATTACAAATGCTTTTCTCACAGGGAGTGGTCTCATGTGCCAGTGAATATAGTTATCACCAGCTATCCTATGCATATAATGATTGTAAAAATGAAGATAGAACACAGCTGAAAAGTTATTATAGCAAACTTGACCTACCATAGCCACCCTTGCAAATTATGAAAAATGCTCCTTTTGATTTCTACACTCAGGAAAATGATGTAATCCTGAAGCACAGATGGGGAGGGGGGAATGCAGTACACCCAAGAGGAATTCATGGCTCTTTTACACATTAGACCTACTCTACCCTTTGAGGAAGAGGGGTGGGGGCGGGGAAGAGAGCAGGAGAAGGGCAGTCCCCATGGAAATGACCTTGGCCTTTTTCACTAGACAACACAAGTGCCAGGGTCCCAGTGTTCCATCTTCAAAAGACAGACTTGACTTAGCAACTACCCAGCAACTTTCCAGAGACCTAAGAACCTCTAGGCAACTTCTACTATTCTTCTATTTACTCTTCTATTCTTCTATTTAATTGAACAAATAATATTTGGGGAATAAGAAGTTTTCATGGGTAATAAAGCATTCAAAAAATTGGCCAGCCTTTCCAGAACTGTAGATGAAATGTATTTGACTCTCCTGGGATCCTGAATTGCTATATTCTGATCAGAGGCCTTACATAATTTGAGAAAAAAGACGTTTGCATGCAAAGAAATATATATGTTCTCTATGCCTTCCTAAAAATGTCTTTCCTTTTTTCTCCTAGTAATCCGGCTTTTTAGAGAAAAGCCAGATTATAATAAATTAAATTATAATAAATTATAAATGGATCTGGCATTTATTTTCTACCATTTTCTACTCACAGAGATGATTCAAAAGACCATAGCTATAATAATTATTATTTTATTTATTTTAGCTTTTCATTGCCCACAGAACATTTTTATCTGATCTTCCAGAAAACTTGAATAGATGGAAAATACTACTGTATGATTATTTCAATTTTATAGTGAGGAAACTGAGTCTCAAAGCAGTTAATAAACTTGTCTAAGACCACATAACTAATAAAGGGCAGTGCCAGAACTCAAACAGGTCTTCTGATTTTTCACCCCATGATCCTATGCTTCAGTGAAACAAATTTGCTGAATCATATGCAGCAAATCAATGCAAAAGCAAAATCTTAAATACAATATTTTGAACCCAGAGTGAGTCTTCATGTTATCTAAAACATTTTCCTCATAAGCGTCTTAGTTTCAATAGAACACTGTTGGAGTAAAGCTATATCTATTAGTGGTGGAGAAATATTGTAACCATTGATAGTCCTGACTTTCAGATTTTTCTAAGGATTGTCTTTATAAAACAGATTAATGTCTACAGTTTTTCCCTCTTCAAATATGAAGAATAGAAGCAATATTGGTAATGTTGTTGTCCTGGCCAGGGTGCTTTGCTGTAGCCAACAAACCCTGTGTTACTGCTTTAAGCAGAGAGAAAGACAGAGAGAGCCCGCAGAATCCTTGTAAGGCTGAAGAGTCAGAATCCAAGCTGAGCTTCTGGGGAGGACACCCAGAGCTACATCTCAGAGCCAACCTACCAAGAAGGAAACTGCTGCCTCTGCCATCATCAGAAAGTGCCTAAGTCAGGGAGCTGCTACCATCACTGTCAGTAATAGAGCCTTCCTCAGTGCAATTGTCTAAATGTGTGTGTCCCCCCACAAAATTTGTATGTTGAAATCCTAATCCCTAAAGTGATGGTATTAGGATTTGGGGCCTTTGGGAGGCGCTTAGGTCATGATGGCAGGGCCCTCATGAATGGGATTAGCGCCCTTACAAAAGAGGTTACAGAGAGATCCGTTGCCCTTTCTCTGCCATGTGAGGATACAATGAGAAGTCTGCAGCCCAGAAGAGGGCCTTCACCTGACCATGCTGGCACCCTGATCTTGGACTTCCAGGCTCCAAAACTGGAAGAAATAAATTTCTGTTGTTTATAAGCTACGCAGCCTGTGGTATTTTGTTACAGCAGCCCAAACGGATTAAGACACTTTCTCTGTCTCAGTACCTGCTGCAAAATGGAAACTCAGCACCATGCCTCTTCCCTCCATGTGACTCAATTCTGTATGACGTCTCTTGCAGGTATATCTGATGGGTAGAATCTAAATCACTTATTCTTCTCCAAAAACAAAGTTTTCATGTGTTAGTTTCCTCACTAGGATAGTAAGACATAATTCAGTGGAATTATTACAAAATGGGAAGGCTTTTTAAAATATTTTTGTGCAACCAGATATAAGTCCATTACAGAGTTTAACTGTTTAAAATAGAATAACAATAGAACTATCATATGGATTAAGTGAAATAGAATACATAAAATGCTTAATACAATCAGTACAAAGGAAATCATCAATAGATATTGTATATTATAATGTAAAGGGCTGCTGAGTAGAACCTTTCCTACTATTCTGGAATTGGCAGTGAGGCCTCACGGCTGAGGACACAGAATTGTCTAGTAACACACTTCCTAAATAAACGTACAAGCAACTGGGGAGCAGGACAGCCCCTCCAAGTTCTTGTAAAAGGTGAGTATATTCTCTCTGTTGCTCCAAAAAATCCCTCAGGACTCTCCCCTGAGACAGAAACAGAAAAGTAGAGAGGGAGAAAGGGAAGAAGGGGTTGAGGATCCACAGACTCACACATGACTGATTCTAAGGTCTAATCAGGGTACTGAAGCTTTTCCTCATGGAAGGAGGAAGGAAGGCGAGTGCTCATCCACCAAAGTCCAGTGAGGGCTCCACCAAAAGGACCACTTGTAGGATTTGGGGGTGTCTACAGGAAAAAGAGACGAGCATCTCATTCCTAGTGTTACTGCTAATCTGAACAGACAAGAAAGTTGAACACAGATGGCAAAAGTGAAGGAAGGGAACGGAAGCCATGTGGTGTCTGGTGATGTTTGAGTATGTGAGTGATGTGTGAGGTATGAGTGATGTATGAGTCTCTCATATGTCAAGAGAACACTGGGACGTAGTAGCAAGGCTTGAGTTATGAGCTCACACCCTAAATAGGAGGGCTCTCTGTTGCTTCAGGAAGCAGCCAGGAGCTTATGGCCATGTGATATACTAATGGTGAAGGAATCTGGAGGCCAAGGGAAAAGTTTGAGCTGGAGATGGGTCTTCCATGAGAGTAATTATGAAGTGGGAGTCCCTCCCACAGTCCACCTAAAAAGCTTACACATGTGTCCATACATCTATTTCTATCTTCTCCTTCTCATGCCATCTCCTTCCTCCCTAGCCCAACACACCAGAGGAGGAAAAGGGGAGGGAAGTGGACTTTAATAGCGAGGGCCTCCTTCCCCACCGTGCTGCATACCCCCTCAGGCCACTGATGAACCCTGAGCTTAGGAAGAAGGGGTAGGAGTGATTGAAGTTTTATATTGGACTGGACTAGACTTAATAACTGAAATTTATTTGGAAGCTATAAGATCTGACAAAGATGTTATTAAGATCTAGGAAAGCCAGATTCAACAGAATAATGTCAAAGGCACTGGCTGAGAAGAACTTAGACCCTTGCGTGTTTGTATCCATTAGGATAAACTTTCAAAAACCAGTTACAATGGGATTGCTTTTATTATTTGTATTCACTCCCCTGTTTTTCTGTCAGGACTTGGTTCACCTTAGAAAGATAAAGCAACTAGAACCAAGATAGCCAGTGGCCTCAGCTAATGCCATGAAAGTGTCTCACCATCCTCTGAAACTTTTCTCACCAATATAGGCCCAAATTTCTACACTATGTGGGCAAGGCAGATGGAGGACAATGAACTATGGTTTTTCTTCTTTAACATTTTTTTTTTCTCTGCCTATTTGTTTGCACCCAACGCATATCTTAACTGGAGCAGTATCTAGGAGGATGTATCTTCATGCTCTCTGTTAGACCATGATCTGCTTCCCCACAACCCCTGATTTACAATGTTGGAATGTTGTAGCACAGCTTCTGAAACTTAAAAAGGCACATAACTCACCTAGGAATTTTGTGAAAATGTAAATTCTGATTTTATATGTCTATGGAAAAACCTGATATCCTGTTTTTCTAACACATTTCCAGGTCTGTGGACCACATCTTGTGTGACAAGGCTCTAGAGTAGAGAATACTCCACCTCATTAAATGAGAGAACCAAAAGAAAAAAAACCACACCACACACAAAGCTTTCCAGATCCTCTGAGAAGACATCAGTACGAGCAAAGAAGCAGGAATTCTATTTATTCTGCCATTACAACATTGTTCAGACTGTATTCTGTATGCTTTAGGACTAGATTTTTCATATCTACACTGGTCTCTTTTCATGGTAATGTTTATCACCTGATAGCAATCATATTTTTCTTTCTAGTACATGAGATATTCTTAGAATATTTAATAAAATTCATTTCTCACCTGAGAAAATCAACTGAAGTCAACATTTAAAAGGTGACCTGTGGTGTCAGGAGGAGTCAATCTACAAATTCGACTTATGAGGGGAAAGAAAATGTGTGGGACCTTAACCACAAAATTCCTAACAATTGAATTCTGTTCAATTCCATGTATGTGCTAGAGTTCAACTTGTCTTTCATCTTACATAGAATTATTCTGCTTCATCTTCTTTTCGTGCTCCTCTTGTGTCATTGTTTATATTTAATAAAATCAAGTATCAGGTATTTTTAGGATAGTCATAGATTTGAATACTCTTGTTAGGGGAACCACTGACTGAAACCACCCTGGCCAGGCATGAGTTATCTTAAAACAGGAGGTCCTGGTAAGGAACTTGGAACTAACAAGCTACCACCACCAGAAGAATTTGGGAAAGGTCAAAAGGAGAGAAGAGATGCCAGTCCATATGCCTACCAACCTCCCAGAATTCTCGCTGGAATCCATCTTGGCTGAGTGATGCATGTGCCACCAGGAAGGACCCTGAGTCAGAATGATTGGCCAGAGACAACCAGGAAACTAACCCCATTACCATAAAGCTGAGACTGCGAGTCACATGGCAGAGCAGTCCTCCTGGGTTCCCTTACCCTACTGCTCTCTGCCCAGGCAGCCCTTCCCAATAAAGTCTCTGTCAGCACATGTGTCTCCTTGGACAATTCATTTCTGAGTGTTAAACCCACCCTAACACTCTAAGAGGCCACTCTCGAGCCCTGGAAGAGAGGTCCCTTCCTGCAACACTCTGATCTGTGGACAAACTATTTGACCTGATGATGTTCACTTTTGAAACAGGAGGAAAGGGGGCAGGGCACAACCTCTAAAAGAATGACATAGCCATAGTACATAACAAAAATTAGTGAGAACCAACTGGGTCCAAGATGGCAGAAGATTCGACATCCACTAGACCTTGAGCCTCATTATAAGCTCATTGTGACACATTAGCATGTTAAGTGACACACCCACCAATGCCATGACAGTTCTGAGGCTAACCATAAAAGGCCAGAAAGTGGGAGGTGGCCCAATTTCTGGAAATCCCCACCCCTTCCCCAAAATAACTGGAATAATCCTCCCACTCATTCGCCTATGAAATTACCCAGCCCATAAAAATTAACCATACCATATTTTGAAGCCTCTTGCCTCTTGCCTTCCAAGATGGCCCACACTGTCTATGGAGCGTGTTTCTTTCTAAATAAATCCGATTCTTACCTATCACTGCATCTCCGAATCCTTTTGCGACAAAGAAAGAACCTCAAATTCACCAGGAACACTTTCAATGAGCGTAGAGCCCAGCAATCTATTTTAACAAACACCCCAGTTGATTTTGACACACAAAAATGTAAGAATCATGGCTATAAACCTGTAGCTTTCAAACCAGGCTCTCAAGCCTATCTCCGCCACCACCCCAGTCCCCAACGAGTCCCTGATTCTGACTGAACTGTTCCAGAAGTGGGCCCAGCCACCTGTATTTTTTCAAAACTCCCAGATGAGTCTAGTGCTCTAATATCCAAATAAGGTTGGAAATCACTGCTCTAAGGTGTGTGTGCTGTTCGGTACTGAATCATATATGGACAGATGTACAGTTGAGGACAGAGCTGAGATTTGAACCCACATGCTTGGATTCCAGAATGCAGCACTATGCTGACATTTTGGTTCCCAATTCCTCTGTTCCAAGTCCATGTAATTATCTCCATTCCCAGTCAAACTTCAACTTTATGACTATCTGTGATTTCTCTAAGTTTGCTTCTATAATATTTTTCATCATGGCTCCTTCATCCCGGGATTGATCTCTCTCAATCCTCATTTCTTAGGTCACATGGACATTGAAACCCTCCCTTCCTCATACCCCTTTGCCCTCTGCCTAACACACAATAGCTCAATCATTTGGAGATCAAACTCTTTGTTAATACTTGAAATTCCAGGCTGTTAAAGCTGAAAGGATCTCTGGGATCAGCAGGTCCAGCTCATTAGTATAATTACTCTAGATTTTCCAGATGAGATCTTCTCAATTATATACATTTCCTGCAAAGGATATGAAGGTAGTGCAAGCAAGTCCTCTGACACAACATGCCAAAGGAATTTTTGTTCTTTGGAACAAAGAGGGTTGGAATTGCCAAAGTCATCTGTATAAATCTTTATTTTCCTTTTACTGTGGTGCTATGACCCATATGCTCTAAAATCCAAATACAGGGCTCATGTGGAGAAGAATCTCAGCCTTTGCTTCAGGGTAAAGAAATAAGCAGAAAGGGGCTGGGAGGGGATTAGTGAGGGATACAAAATCCCAAGCCTATTTAATGGTCTGTGCCTTGTCTCAAAGCACCAAATCACACTGGTGCTTCAAGTTGGAATATATAGATGAAAAAATAGCATTAAAAATATTGGGTATCTTGAAAGTGGAGAGTATTATCTTCAACTACTAGACCATTTTTCTGAGCCTAAATATGAATGGGGAATGCTCTCCTACGGTTAAATTATGTGGCATATGTTAAATATGAATAACTCATGGAAATGAAAATTAAAGCCTATTATGCACTAATAATCTAGGGTTCTAGTGCTGCCTGATAATAACAGCTCTCTGCCTCAGATTTCTCATCTGTAAACTAAAAATAAAGCACTTTCCCTAAGAACCTCATTACATTATCCCAAATATAACATAACCAAGCATGTGTGAAAGGAATTTGGAAAACAAAGATAAGAAGAATTATCTTTACTATTAGCATCCTATAGCCAAGTAATATATTCTTTCCCAGTAACTAGTAGGTTTAGCTTCTGTGGGCAAAAGTGGCAAGTGCTCTGGGTCACTGTTTTGAGAGGAGAACCATGATATAAGGCCCTTAAAGGAGTATCTTTAAAAAAAAAAAAAAAGACAGCTGCAGCAGCTGTCAAATTCTATCAACTACTGAATGTTCAAATGATCAAATCCCACAAAGATAGACAGCTTGACAGGAATGCTCTAGTAACTTTTTCTAACAGAAAAATTCCTTTAAAGTTTTTACTCACGCTGTGGATCGTAAGCAGTTTTGGTCGTTGATCCTTTTTGAAAATGAAACTGGATAAAATCCTTACCAGGAGAAAGGTGACCTCAAATCATCTCGTGAGTCTTATCACAGTGAGGGCTGAAATAGGCACATTTGGCTTTTCTGACCATATGTACACTCTTGGAAAATTTACGAGAAAGCCCAAGGGTATTACTACCAGGCAAATTTCATGAGTATAAGCAGTTTCTGTTTTAACTTGAGAGGTAGATGGGAAAGTAAAAAGAAATGCAATCCAGAGAATACACCCAGAGCCCTAGGGATGGTTTTTAATACTACTAATTGGTAGTAAATACTTTTGCCATATTGCCAAATGAGGCTTGTCTAACTATTGTATATTTTTTATAATCTGTATATTGCTACATATAAGAAAACACTGACCTAGAATTAACACTTAACAAAAAAGCAATACTTGGTGAAAAATAATCCAATACTGAAAATAATGAACAATAGTTGAAAGGCACTATTTATAGGAAGACTCTGTGTGTATGGATTCATCTCTGGTTTTCATAGGCACACCTTGCTTGTAACTTCCTTTAAACTACATTTGTCTAATCATCCCAGTCCAGATTCCCCATAGAAATATAAAAGTCCAAAATGTAATAGGCTTCCTTCAGTTTCTTACACATTGAGTCATAGAACATTTAGAACCAGAGGAGACTTGTGAAAGAGCTAATTCTGGACATCTATGCTCACCTCCCTCTAGCTGAACTCACGGCAGTCATCACTGACCCACCATGGCCCCTTCTTTGATGAACAGTGACATAAACTAAGAGATCTTCTCATAATAGTCCATTGAATATACATGTCAGGGGGCTTCCCTGGTGGCGCAGTGGTTGAGAGTCCGCCTGACGATGCAGGGGACACGGGTTCGTGCCCCAGTCCGGGAAGATCCCACATGCCGCGGAGCAGCTGGGCCCGTGAGCCATGGCCGCTGAGCCTGCGCGTCCGGAGCCTGTGCTCCGCAATGGGAGAGGCCACAACAGTGAGAGGCCCGCGTACCAAAACAAAACAAAACAAAACAAAACTTGTCAGGGTGCCAGCAGGAAACAGTTGGTACAACCAAATTAACATAATTCAAAGAGAGTTTAGTAAAGAGACTATTTATCAAGGGAAAATCCTCAGCTTGTAAGGTAGGTAGGGACTATGTGGGTGAGGGATAAAGGGGGACAGCAGGGAGGGTCACACAAGGATAATATGCCCAAGGGCAGTTATGACCTTTGGTTGAGGGACAAAGTCAGCCCAAGGTGAGCTCACAGGAAAACATCCAAGCTCACTGTTATCCCTCCCTCCAGCCTCCTGCTGGGGCTCAGCATTTACCAAACCCAACAGGAAACCAGAAGACTAGGAAGCCTTCTGATATAGTCCCTAAAAGTCAGCCCCCTGGGACAGAGAGCAGGTTAGAGAAGGGTAGATAGGACATCCAGAGAGGCAAAAGGCAGTTATCCAGCGTGATTTGCTGAGGTGATTTGCTCTAGACCACATAGCTATTAAGTAACAGAAAAGGGATAAAAAACACAAGCTTTCTTGGTCTTATTCTCAAGCCTTTCCTTTGCACACCATGGTGTGTGTGCGTGTGTATGTGTTCACTTGGGGGCATGCACACAGGTGAGTATTCACATGTGCACCTTGAAGATAGGGAATTGGCCACTGAGCAGATTCATCTGGCATTCTGGGACTGGTTGAGTCAAAATGGTTCTTCAGCTCTGTGACCAGCCCAGGCCCTGAAAGTCAAGCACTCTGTTACGTTCTAGATCCAACCAACCTGATCACAAGTGTTGCAGTTTAAACGAGATGGCCTTTAGGACCCTTCCAAGGCAGTGTTGCAATGGACTCTAAGGATTGTTTCTTTCCTTCTACTGGGTAAAACATAAAGCTGCTTTCCAGATTTACGTGAGCCCAAATTAGCTTACCTTTCTGACCCATGGCATTACTGAAAATGTCAACCTGTCTTCAACCCAGTGTTATTTTGGAAAGTCCTGCACCCATAATTAACTCAGTGTCATGTCCCAACCTCCTGTGCATTTGGTGAAAGTAAAGGAAGAGGATTTATTGAGCAACTGGGCCATTCAAGTTTGTTTAAAATGCCACAGTACCTCAGCTACTACTGTTAGCTAGAAAGCCTCCCTCTTCTTTCTCTTAAGCTCATAGCATGAAAATATGTTTTTTGAAAGCACAGATTTGGGTTGGGACAACTCTTTGTGTACTAAATCTTACAACAGGACCATATTTCTAGACATTCAATAAAAAACATTTTTGGCATGATATTGATATAGAATGTTTTGCAAAAAGCTTCAGTTTCCCACTCCAATTTTGTACTGCATAGACAGGATATTAAATTTCCACCTGGATTACTACATGTTCACTTCCTTTGGTGTGAAGAAATCAAATCAGAATTAAAGCAATCAACCAGGAAACAAACAAGTCCTGATTTTCACATTCAATTCACATTAGTGATTGACTCTCTACTGTCATCTAAATCACAAACCAAGAATGGTACTATTTGCTGAAGAAATTCAGCAACAGGTAACACACAAATAATTAGCCTGAAATATTGACCTGCTTTAAGCTACTCTGTCATCAAAAGCATTGGAAGTGTTATTAGTAAATATGAATAATATGGGTAAATATTCATGATTTTTTAAATGATATGAATTATGTGAAAGACTTTTCACTAAGAATAATAATAGTTTCTAGATCAAAGTCACTAAAAGAAATTCTGGTTTGGCATTAACAACAGAAAGAAGGTCACAAAAAGAAAGAACCAGTAATATAATCATATCGACACACTCATGTTGGCATATCACCCTCACTCTTACAAAATTCTTTCATATCCAGGTGAACCTCTGGTAACAGTTGAGCCTTAGTGGTTTGAACAGGTAAAAGATAATGAAGTAAAGAAAGAGATAAGAGGGGGGATACAAAAGGAAATACATTATCAGTTACTTCACCATTCAGGCCCCATATTCATCTTATCATATTTATTTATCCTACAAGCAACCTTTCCAGTTACCCAACTAGTCAGTGACAGAGCCAGAAGCAAACCCAGGTTTTCTGATTCCTCTGGTGCCATTTCCACCATATTTCTTTTGATGATTCTTCTCTATTTGCATTGACTTCACAGCCCCACCCTTCTAGGCAGAATACTTCAAATAAATGGACATGTATTTTAGTTAAACCAAAATAAGCTGTGTTAGAAATCAAAAGCAATTAAGAATCATATGCCACCTCTTCATCTGAGGTAATCTTACCCCAACAATTTAGGGCTCAGCTAATAAAATAATGATGCCTCTTGGTTATAATCTCCCAGGTGGCAGCTTATTTTAATGTACAAATCATTTTTTGATAGAAATAACTTCTCTTTGAGGATCTCAAATTGTGTACAAAGCTACATTCAAATACCATAAAGATGATGGATCCTGAAGCCAGACAAACAAACATAATCAGTGAGTGGGCAAATAAAAATGTAATTGAAAATTAACAATGACAACAGACATAGCTAGTCTATTTCTTTTAGGGCACTGTTTCCAACTATATGTGGTTTTTCTCCCATCCCACTACCAATTTGCTAATTCAGGTCCATGCTGTCTCAATATCTAGAAATGCTATTCTTGAGTTTGCCATATAATTTCTGCTCCTCCAATCTGTCCTCAATATAAATTAAAAGCAGGGAGTGGCGATAGTCTCAGTAAATGAACTAACAATTATTAAGCCCAAACTAAGTAAGTACTAACTCCATAGACACACAGACATATACACACAGAAACATACACTGGATTAGTCAAGGTTCTCCAGAGAAACAGAACCAATAGGATAGTACAAAGAACTCTGCATATGTAGTTCCTCATTTAAATTTATACACTTTGAGGTGAGTAACAATCTCTCCATTTTAGGTGAAGAAACTAGGGCTCAAAGAGATTCAACAACTTGCCCAAGATCAGGCAGCTAGTAAATCAGAGAACCCAAAATATCAACCCACAATATTTTCCATATCTAATCTAATCCATATCTAAACCACATTCCACGCCTACATTGTGTGGTCACATACATTTTAGTAGCACAGCTGGCAAAAGTAACTCCCTTGGGATCTATGGCAAATGCAATCCCTTTGGCAAGTGATCCTTAGGTTCATGATCCATTTCCTGCCTTGCACCTGCTACTTCCTCTATTGGAAACTGCCGCCAGTCCTGTGAGACTGAGCTTTGGTCACGTTTCATCTCTTATAGGAAGCCTTCCTCATGTCACAGCTTGATTTCAGCACACTTCTTCTGCTTTGCTACGCCCATAAGCATACCTCTATTACAGCATATGTCACACTGTAATCCAATCTACCATTCGTCTGTCCCCACAAAAGACAGTGAGCTTGAAAAATAGGTCTGTGTTTTGTTTATCATTATCCAACACCACACTCACTTTCCCACTGTAGGCTTTTAGCCTAAAGCAGGCAGAGCTGGAGCAAAGAAACGAAATAGCACTAAATCAAGCTTAAAGCTTTAACCATGTCTTAGACTGGAAATTCGACTGAATTGAGAGAGAGTTTGTGACTTAGGTTAGAGAATGTCAATTACTCAAGAGTGAACAGAATATCTGTAGGACTTGATGGGTTCTTATCCAGTGGCTGAGAAAGTTTTAAAAACGGAGGAAAGAAAAATATAATTTTGCACTTTAGTTCCAACAGGCTTATTCAACAAACTGGTCACTTTGTATCCCCAGTGCCTAGGATTCTGAAGAAATAAAGAATGATTTTCCTTGCTCTAACTATGAAAACTCCCCTAGTAATTTCCTCGGAACTCAGGACATCACTTGTCCTTCTGAGCAAACTTTCCAGATACCAGAGCCCTCATCTTTAGAGATCCAAGAAGTGGGAAGAACTGACTCTGCCTTGAGAAATTTTGGTCATAGTATCTAACATTTATTATACATTTACTGTTCTAAGAAGGGATGTGGAGTCCTGCTACATATATTTTATCATTTAACTCTCATAACAGTCTTAAGATATAGATATCATTATTTTTTTTTTCCATTTTTTTTTTGCAGTACACGGGCCTCTCACCGCTGTGGCCTCTCCCCTTGCGGAGCACAGGCTCCGGACGCGCAGGCTCAGCGGCCATGGCTCACTGGCCCAGCCGCTCCGCAGCATGTGGGATCTTCCGGGACTGGGGCACGAACCCGTGTCCCCTGCATCGGCAGGTGGACTCTCAACCACTGCGCCACCAGGGAAGCCCTAGGTATCATTATTGATCTTCCCATGTTATGGACATGGAACCTAAGACAAGGGAAGTTAAGTGACTTGCCTGAGATCACACTGCAAGTTGGTGGAGGATTCCAACCCAGACTATCTGTCTCCATAGCTCCTAGTCTTAACCAGTACCCAAGACTGTCACCCATTTGGAGGTGGCTTCAAGGAGAATGCAGGAAGAAGGAATAGAGGAATTCCAAGCAGGGGGAGTTGCAGATACAAAGGAGTGAAAGTGCAGAAGAGCCTGGCATATTGGGGGAATGGTTAAGAATTCCCAAGAGCTGGGCTTTGGGAAGAGTGAGTGGTTGTCACAGGAGAGGTGTGTTGGGACCTGGCTGTGAGGGGCCTTTGTGACATGATGAGGAGTTTGAGCATCACCAGTGGTCTGCAGACTGGGGAACTGTTCTGGCAGCAGTAATGGCAGATGGAGAGAGATTCAGAGGGACTGGAGAAGCACAGACCTGTTGGACTCTGTTGATAAGAGTCTGAACTAAGGCAGGGGGAAGGGAGGCAGAGGACAGAGGCTTGCATTCAAACGACAGTTCTGAGGTAGAAGCAACAGGAGTCAATGGACAATCAAATATGAGGAGTAAATGGAAAGGAGGGGGAAAGGGTGAATCTGGGGCTTATTGTGGGAGACTGGCTGGATGGTGATGGCACTGAGGCACAGGTTTGCAAGGGGAAGTGATGGGTACAGGTTGGGGTGCGCTGAGTCTGAGGAACCAGAGTATCCACGTAAGATGTCTAGAGGCAGCTGCCTGTGCAGAGCTCAGGTCTTTCATAGAATGTTATCTGGTAAACTTTTGCTAAAAGTTTCTCTTCTAGTCCACGTTTATACACTGACATCTGGGCTGAAGCTCTCGAAGTGAGTGAAATCATCAGGAAAGGGTATAGAGGGAATGAAAAACAAAAGGGGGGGAGAACATTTTTCCCTTATTTTCAATGTTTAGGTTGTACTCAGGTTCCTTTGATTCAAATGCCTTTTTATTAGATTTCCGATTCTATGAAATCTGACTGGGTAATAAGTTTTTATTCTCTAATTACTCTTTATTCTTTCTTTACATTTTATTTCTATGCTTCTCAGTGGATTCTTTTCTATATCAAATACTAGCTCTATAGACACATAGACACACACACTGTATTAGTCAGGGTTCTCCAGAGAAACAGAACCAATAGGATATAACAGATATGTAAAAGAAGATTTATTATGAGGAACTGGCTCAAATGATTATAAAGACTGAGAAGATCTGCCATCGGCAAGTTGGAGACCCAAGAAAGTCAATGGTATAATTCACTCTGAGTCTAAAGACCTGAGAGTGAGGGGGTTGATGGTGTAAGTCCTGGTCTGAGTCCAAAAGCCCAAGAACCAGGAACGCTGATGTCAGAGGGCAGAAGATGGATGTCTCAGCTCAAGCAGAGAGAGTGAAACTACCCTTCCTCTGCCTTTTTGTTCTATTCAGGCTCTCAACAGATTGGATGATGCCCACCTACATGGAGGAGGGCAATCTTTACTCAGTCTACTAATTCAAATGTTAATCTCTTCTGGAGGCACCCTCACTGACACACCAGAAACACTGTTTTACCTGCCATCTGGCATCCCTTATCCCAGTCAAGTTGACACATAAAATTAACTATCACCACCAGCCCACCAGCTGTCAACTTGGCAACTGTATGCATCTCCTTAAACCATACTTAATCTCCAGATAAAAACAATAACAAGGTCATAACTCCATCTAACATGATACAACTATCCTACATACAACCGAAAACGCACTAATACCTTTCCCAGAAAAAGAGGTAAAGTCCTTGAGTGATGTTTACTCTTCTCCCGACATCCAATAACTTAAATACTATGACGTAAAATCAACAATATTTAAATACTGATATCAAGTCAATATATCTTACCTTACATGATAAGGGAATAATATAGGAAAGAAAAAAGATATTATACACATACACAAACGTATTCATAAGAAATACGGAGGAAATACTCATAACAATTACAGTCCTCATTTTTGGAACTGGTCATGTGGCTGTAGCTGATATTTATAGCTACCTTCTTCTACCAGACATTCTGTATTCTCTTCGCCTTCGCCAAGCATCTCAGCTGGTCATGGTTCATTACCTGGCAGGGTGATCATTCATGGTTCATTACCTGGCAGGGTGATCATTCATGGTTCATTACCTGGCAGGGTGATCATTCATTCCTGAAGGGTCTAGGCCATTAGTCCTACTTGGATGGGGTTGCTGTAGTTGACCATATTTACAGGGCATGGTAATACTAAGAGACAATCTAAGGGATCTCCTTTATTCCAGACATACTCTTCCTTACCTCCATTGTAGAAAAGCAGTCCAAGTTCTCCTTGATAATCAGGACCAATCACTCCAGCCAGCACAAGAACTCCTTTTTTTGCCTGTTGAGTCAGAGGCATGAGGACTTCACAGTGGACATGTCTTAACTTCCAGTTTAATGGAAACATTGTGTCTCCTGGTAGAAGCATTCCCCCCTCTAGAATGAAGACCTCTAGGCCAGCAAAACATAAAGTTACAGGAACAGATAGCAAAAATTTTGCTAGTGGGTTACTACAGGTAATGGTGAGTAGTGCCACTCCCATTCCACCCCTTGATACCTGAGTCCATGGATCCTGACTATGGAAAAAACAGCATCATATATTGTATGCTGATTTCAGAGCATATACTGCCCTCAAGAGAACCTTGCCTCAGCTCTGCAAGGAACTGCCACCTAACTGGCATGGTAACTTAGTTTTCAAATGGCATCCTACCACTCTATCAAGCCAGCTGCTTCAGGATAGTGAACATGGGAAGACCAGTAAATTCCATGAGCATGGCCCCATTGCCATACTCATTTTTCTTTGAGATGAGTTCCTTGATCAGAAGCAATGCTGTATGCAAATCTGTATGCAGTGTCTATCCCAGTAAGAACAAAGCACTGACCTTTCCTGACGAAAGTGGTCCCATGTAATCAACCTGCAACCAGGTAGCTGACTGATTACCCCAGGGAATGATGCCATATCAGGAACTCAAAGTTGGTGTCTCCTGCTGGCAGATTGGGCATTCAGCAGTGACCACAGCCAAGTTGGCAGTGGTCAGTGGAAATCCATGTTGCTGATCCCATGCATAGCTTCCATCCCTGCCATCATGGCCACTTTGTTCATAAGCCCACTGGGCAATAACAAGGGTACCTGGGGAAAGATGCTGGCTAGCATACACAGAACAGGTTGCCCTATCCACTTGATTATTAAAATTTTCCTCTGCTGAAGTCCCCCTTTGGTGAGCATTCACATGGGACCACACACATGCATAAATTTCCTTTAATTTTCTTTCTAAAGTATACATGGCTCCATGATGTCTGGGGAACATGCCTGATTTGAAAAGGCACCAGGTCTTACCTTACAAGTATTTGCATCTCAGTAGCTCACATTATTATCATTAAGCTGTATTTATTAAGCATTAGATCACAGACAGCATTTTTGTAAATCCACTTGTAGTAGCCAGATCCCTTTTTGGCAAACTATCGGCTGGAATTTATAGGATATAAATTCCAGCCGAGAAATTCAGAGCAGCTGGAATTTTCTTTGTCTTAGGCAGCGATATTATCTCAGGCTATACCGAGTCCCACTGGCTTAGTAAACAAAATAGGAAATGCATTATTTATATTGGTCTTCATTAATAATTAATAAAATTACAGGTGTGTGATGTTCCCCCGCTTCTCACATCAGTGACAGTGGTACATGATTTCCTTCTCCCAAAAGATCACAATTAAATGAATGTTGCTGACTGTATGTTGTTAATTAATTTGTGTGACCTTCTCACACTGAAGCTGGAAAATAATGAGGTAATTTTCAAGTAGACAAATATGCTATGGTTTGTGAACTTCTTGTTCATAGGTGTTGAAATTGCAGCAGACTCATTATTTAACTTCCTACAGACATCTAAAGAAATGATTATTACTAAATAATAAAGTTCCAGGAAAGAAAATGAGCAGAAGAGTATCCTTACAGCAGTGTGGGATTTGGCTTTCAAATCCAATTTTTCTTTTGATCACTTTACCTACCATCCACTCAGACTCTTCTTTTTCACCAACACCACTATCCTTTTCTCACACTTTTATGTAAACATCTCATTTGGTAATTAACAAATAGTTAAGAAGTGCTGATTATACTTTACTGGACAATTAATAATAGTAATATTAGGGCTTCCCTGGTGGCACAGTGGTTGAGAGTCCACCTGCCGATGCAGGGGACACGGGTTCGTGTCCCGGTCCGGGAGGATCCCACGTGCCGCGGAGCGGCTGGGCCCGTGGGCCATGGCCGCTGAGCCTGCGCGTCTGGAGCCTGTGCTCCGCAATGGGAGAGACCCGCGTACCGCAAAAAAAAAAATAATAATAGTAATATTAAAATAATAATAATTTATCATATTTATAAAAGCTCCCTAGAACTTTTTAAATGCTATCAAAAATATGATTTTACTTTCATGGTATATGCTAACCTCTGTAGAGATACAAAGATGATTGAGATCCTGCATTCAGTGTGGTAAAGTCTAATGGTAAAAAAAATAAAATATGTAGTACAAATGATCAAACTATGCATCAGAAAATAAAAGGCCATGCTCTTCTCCACTCAGAGCTCCTTGAAGGCAGGGTCTTATTTCCTTCCCCTTGATTGCCAATATCTAGCTCCATAGTTGGTACGTGCTTGTTGACTGAGTGAAGAGCCCTAAGAAAAGTGTCATTCTTTCTATGCTGTGTGTCACTAACTGTGCTGAAAACCCAAGATAGGGCAATAAAGACAACAGACCAGGTTCCCGTCCTCATGGCACTGATATTCTAATGAGAGAAACAGCCACTAATATGGAAGCAAACAAATAAAAATCTGTAACAGATTTGGTAAATTCCATGAAAAAAGTAACAAATAAATGGAATAGGAAATGATGGGAGGTAAGCAGAAGAGGAGGGTGACTTTAGACCAGGAGGTCAGAAGATGCTCTGACCTGAGAAAATGATGTTTAAGGTGAACTAAAAGGAGCCAACGGGAAGAAGCAGGTAAGGAGCATCCAAGGCAGAGGCAACAATAAATTGCAAAGGTTTGAAGGTGGGAAAAGCATAGAGAAGGAATTGTAGGAGGACAATAGCAAAGCAAAGAGACCAGGTGGAACCCCAGTAAGAGGGGAAGACACGTTGGTCTAGGAAGGTGACAGTGGAGATGGAAAAATACAGGTAGGCTTGAGATGGATCTGGAGACATGGTTTCCCTGCTCTTGATTCTCTTATAAAATAATCTCAATTGCTTTTTATCGTCTAAGAATTCTTTACATTTTTTGATTTTCTAATGCACTTATGGATTTTTTTCAATGTTTGGGGGAAAAAATGGAAAATGACAAGTCTTTCTGATATTTCAAAGAACATTGAGTAGAAGGAATTATAGCCCTTTACCTCATGCACATAAAACACTTTAAAGTAAGCAAAGTTTGAGTTTACAGTATTCTTATTTTCCCAGTCTTATCCTCTTTTTTTTTTTAATGAGTATCTTAACTTAGGTTCCCTAGAAAACAGAGCGGGAAACAAAGACAAACTTCTTTTCAGGGACTGCAATCCAGGTAGCAAGAGTTAGGGGCAGTGAATGAAGTGGAAGAGCTGGGAGAACCAACAGAAAGAGGCATGATGGAGATGGCTAGCCCCTCCCACCCACCCCATCACTGCAGCTTCAGGAGAGAAATCCTGGGAAAAAAGTTTTCAGAGGGGGGCAGATGTACATTAAAGCGTTCACTTGTCAATTACTGCTGTCAAAGATCTCTCAACAGATACAGTTAATTTCATTATCACAATAACTATGGGTGTGTTAGAGGTTGGACAAGTTGAGTACCTCCAGGACTCCATTCCATAAGGGTTGCTAAAATATCATGAGAATCATTTTAACTTGTTTACACATCAAAACAACTTTTAACACAATAGAAAGATGTAAATGGGCCCCTCTCCTATGCAGGCCAGGTAAGAAATTGCTTATTTTGCCTTTTACTATGGTCATCTGCTCATAGTAGATGGGTCAGTTTTTATTTCCCATTGCCTTCTAAGGAACGCAAATTTTGGTATCTGGAGGAACTTCTATTTGTTAAACAGGAGTAACACTTTTGTTCCTCATATAATGGCCTTTGATGTTACTGTAGGCAGTTTTAACTAGTGAGTGGGAGTGTCAAAGTTTGAATTTAAAACTGTTACAGCACTAAATTGCTCTGCCTAAGAAAGGAAAAATTGAGAATCCCAGATACAGATCTAGGAAATCTAAGGCAGGAGCAAGAAGGCAGAGTGTGGATGGGAAAAGAGAGGGAGGAAACCTGGTAGCTGTGAGGATGAGAAGAGGAATTTGGAAAACCAGGTAGGGCTCACTGAGCTTGGTGTGCAAACTGTGAAACAGCGGGCACAGTGCAATACCAACCCTCTCCTTGCCGCCCCACTTCACCTCAGTAAATACTTTATCATTCCCTAATGTTCTCATTGATGTGAAATTTTGTTTGGGAGAAAATAAAATAGGAAAAGAGGATGAAAGGAAGGAAGGGAGGGAGGGAGGAAGGAAGGGAGGGAGGGAGGGAGGGGGGGAGAGAGGGAGGAAGAATTTTTACTATTAATAAACCAGTTTCCCCTCTAAATAAATATTGAACGTGAACACATACTTAATAAATATTGGTTGAAGTGGTGCATTTTTCTTTAATTCTATAGGCCACCACATGAATTTTTCTACACCTGACTAAAGTCTATTTCTACAATCCAAAGTAAATAAGTTTTCCAGCTACATGAGTCAGGACATAACTAATGATGCAGTCTCAACTATAGAAGCCAGTACTAATTCTTCAATATTTAAACGCCTTCTCTGTAAAGCCTGTCATTATCATGGAGAGATGCAAAGGTGGAATGAGACATAGACCCTACTTTAAAGGCTTGGAGAATGTTTTTTCTTAGAGTTTTTGTTTTGTTTTTTTAAGTTAAGGGCTTTCCCTGACCTTTCTAGCACTCCAGTCTGTCAATGACAAGAAGTGGGCAAACTATGGAGAACAGTATGGAGGTTCCTTAAAAAACTAAAAATAGAACTACCATACGACCCAGCAATCCCACTACTGGGCATATGCCCTGAGAAAACCATAATTCAAAAAGAGTCATGTACCACAATGTTCACTGCAGCTCTATTTACAATAGCCAGGACATGGAAGCAACCTAAGTGTCCATCGACAGATGAATGGATAAAGAAGATGTGGCACATATATACAATGGAATATTACTCAGCCATAAAAAGAAACAAAATTGAGTTATTTGTAGTGAGGTGGATGGACATAGAGTCTGTCATACAGAGTGAAGTAAGTCAGAAAGAGAAAAACAAATACTGTATGCTAACACATACATATGGAATCTAAAAAAAAAATGGTCATGAAGAACCTAGGGGCAAGATGGGAATAAAGACGCAGACCTACTAGAGAATGGACTTGAGGACACGAGGAAGGGGAAGGGTAAGCTGGGACAAAGTGAGAGAGTGGTAGTGTATATATGAACATATATACACTACCAAATGTAAAATAGATAGCTAGTGGGAAGCAGTCGCATAGCACAGGGAGATCAGCTCCATGCTTTGTGACCAGCTAGAAGGGTGGGATAGGGAGGGTGGGAGGGAGGGAGAGGCAAGAGGGAAGAGATATGGGGATATATGTATATGTATAACTGATTCACGTTGCTATAAAGCAGAAACTAACACACCACTGTAAAGCAATTATACTCCAATAAAAATGTTTAAAAAAAAAGAAAATAAGGGGACTAGGAAGTTAAAAAAAAAAAGAATTGGGCAACTATCCCTCTGAAAAATTAATAAGACATGATAATGCTAAGTTTTTAAGACCTAATGATATGATTTGATCTGTTAAAAAAAGAAATATACCATTCCTCCCACATTCTGGTTATTTGTCAAGGCATTATGTTCCATAATAGGGCCTCCTTGGTGCAGGTGGGCATATTTTCATTGGGCAGACCATGGGATGAACATCAACTAGCCTATTCCATTCACACCAAAGAGAAATGTGCTTTGGACAAAGCATTTCAATTGCAGATTAAAGTACACAACAACGTTTTCTGCATTAATATCTATTTCTATTCTGTATACTTCCTTTCCATTCAAATTACTGTGACAGCTTATTTACAAAATTGGCCACAATTATTCCCTTCCCTATATCCATACCCATTTGTAATGTGACCTCCCAGCTGGGCTGGACTTGTGACTTAGTTTTATCAATATAATACAGCTGAAGTGATGTTGTGCCAGTTCTAAGACCAAGCCACAAGAGAACCTGTGTGCTTCGTGTATTAGTTTGCTAGGGCTGCAATAACAAAATACCACAGACTAGGTGGCTTAAATGACAGAAATTTATTTTCTCACAGTTCTGGAGGATGGAAGTCCAGGATTAAGGTATTGGCAGGTTTGGTTTTTTCTGAGACCTTTTTCCTGGCATACTGGCCACCCTCTTGCTGTGTCCTCACATAGTCTTTCCTCTATGCATGGGTACCCCTAGTATCTCTCTGTGTGTCCAAATTTCTTCTTAAAAAAGCGTCAGTCAGGTTAGATTAGAGCCCACCCTAATGGCCTCATTTAACTTAATCGCTTCATTAAAGGTCCTATCTCCAAATACAGTCACCGTCTGAGTTAATGGGGGGTTGAATCTTCAATATACGGATTTTGAGGGAACACAATTCAGCACATAATGCTTCCCTCATTCTCTCGGGACCCCACCACCACCATTTGAACAAGCCCAGAGAAACTTCCTAGATGGCCAGCTAACCTCCAGAAGCAAAGCTGCCCACCTGACGTGCATTTCACCACAAAAGCATGAGAAAATCTTTCTAGGCACTTTCACCATAAACATCTTTAGCAACATCTTTGCCACAAGCATTTTTGCCCAAAGCTAATTGGCCTTAAGGCAATTATTCCATGAAAAGTGAAATAACTGGTTGGCAGTTTTTGATCAGAAAGTTCGCTTTCACCTGGTTGAATACATTAGCATTTCTTCTGGTTTGCAACGTTATTGGTTTTCTTTGAGTTGACAGATGATGATGATGATTTGTCCCAAGAGTGGGTTTTTCTTATTTTGAAACACACAACATTGGAAGAGAAAGAGGCCTCAAAATCCTCAAAGGCACAGAGTTGAACCCACGTTTCCCACAGAACTTTGAAACATCTTTCAACCAGCATGTGAAATAATGCTAACAAAAAACAGTACAGAGGCTTTCCCAACACAATACAAAGCTCAGTTACAAATATGCATCCTAGTGTTTGAAAACTGCTACCTTTACTAATAAAGGAAGAAATTTTAGCGAAAAAGAAAAAGTGTGGCACCAAACAGGGAGACAAATTAACAATCAATCAATCAATGTATAAAATATCATGAACGAAAGCCTTGGAAGACAAGTGCTTAGGTACAACCCACAAAATAAAATCAGTTATACGTGCAGTATTGCATGAATCTACACACATTCTAAATGTATTCAAGTATTTTGTATTTTGCAATAAGGTCCTCTTAACTTTGTTACTCATTTCTCATGTTTTAGTATGTCCTTTTTAGTATCCCACTTTTATTTTTCATTATTTTATCCATGATAGCAAACTTGCCTCACAGCCATTTAGCTATGCAGTGAAAATGTTTGGGGCAAAAACGTCTGTGGCAAAGATGTTTATGGCAAAAATACTGAATGTGGGGAAATCTGGCTGAGACCAAGAGAACCAAACAGCTGAGCCCAGTCTAACCCATAGGCCTGCATAACTGCAGCTAAATAAGTGGTTGTAATTTCAAGCCACCACATTTAGAGGTGATTTATTACAGAGCAGTAGCTAATCAAGACACTAACTAAACAATTAAAATATATTGGGAACTTACCTTACTCATAGCTATATCGTCAGAGTTCTCTGGTGGCAGCTAAGAGAAACCATCTCTGATTAATTAGGTAAACAGGAATTCATTCGAAAGAGAGCATGCTAACAGAAACCGTGGAAAAGCTTGGAAATAGACAGAAACACATGTAGCTCTGACATCCAGGGAGCAAGAACTATTCTATAGCTTTGTCAGAGTGCTGTGCTGCCAGTCAAATTAAAAAAGAAAAAAAATCCATTTAGGACATATGCCACCAACCCAAGATTCAAAGTCCCAGGAGAAAGTATCATTGGCTGAGTCTGGGTCACACGCTGCAAGACTGTCAATCAAGTGCACAGCATACAATAGGCTTATCCATCACTGGGTTTACTTAGCCTTAAGAAAGCACACAGAAGCCTTAAGATGAGGGACCACAACATACTGCAACAAGGTCGTGGAGGCCTTGGACACCCCAGACACATCTTCCAATGTCTCAGTCACTACATGGGATACACTTTAGTCATGAGGGACCAGCACTGACATGACAAGAGTGCAAATCACATAAACACAAGAAAACTGCAGGGCCTAGGGTCCCTCAGCTTAAATATCTTTCTAGTTACCTGTCACTGGGGAACTAAAGGAGAGGCTGCCTGGCTTTCTGTCTTTTATGAGGCTACAAATCAAAACTTATAGGTTATATGATAAATTATCTTGACAACCAAGTATACAAGAATATCCATGGATCAGTAATCTATTCACAGCAAACCCACAGAGACCCTTGCAATGAAAAAATTCCTTGAGTTGATATCGTAAGAAGGTTGACAGTGTTCTATCTTTCCTCAATTAATTATAATGCTGAAGAAGATTACAGTCTAGCTGTTAACCTATTTCTTCCAAAACCTCCTCTCCTGCTTGGCTAAGACAGGACAGGATAGCTTGTATTTACCCACAGTTGTCTACAAAATAGAGGTGAGATGAGTTCCCAGAAAGAAAGCAGAATGTTATTATCAAGAGAAGAGGAATGGAAGAGGAAACAAGATGGCGGGGAAGAAGGACGTGCTCTCACTCCCTCTTGCGAGAATACCAGAATCACAACTAGCTGCTGGACAATCATCGACAGGAAGACACTGGAACTCACCAAAAAAGATACCCCACATCCAAAGACAAGGGAGAAGCCACAATGAGGGTAGGAGGGGCGCAATCACAGTAATAGCAAATCCCATAACTGGTGGGTGGGTGACTCACAGACTGGCGAACACTTATACCACAGAAATTCACCCACTGGAGGGAAGGTTCTGAGCCCCACGTCAGGCTTCCCAACCTGGGGGTCGGGCAATGGGAGGAGGAATTCCTAGAGAATCAGACTTTTAAGCGTAGTGGGAATTGACTGCAGGACTTTGACAGGACTGGGGGAAACAGAGACCCCACTCTTGGAGGGCACACACAAAGTAGTGTGTGCATCGGGACCCAGGGGAAGGAGCAGTGACCCCAGGGGAGACTGAACCAGGCCTACCTGCTAGTGTTGGAGGGTCTCCTGCAGAGGCGGGGGTTGGCTCTGTTTCACCATGCGGATAAGGACACTGGCAGCAGAAGTACTGGGAAGTACTCCTTGGTGTGAGCCCTCCCAGAGTTTGTCATTAGCCCCACCAAAGAGCACACGTAGGCTCCAGTGTTGGGTTGCCTCAGGACAACCAACAGGGAGGGAACCCAGCCCCACCCATCAACAGTCAAGTGGATTAAAGTTTTACTGAGTTCTGCCCACCAGAGCAACAGTCAGATCTACCCACCACCAGTCCCTCCCATCAGGAAACTTGCACAAGCCTCTTAGAAAGCCTCATCCACCAGAGGGCAGACAGCAGAAGCAAGAACTACAATCCTGCAGCCTGTGGAACAAAAATCACAGTCACAGAAAGATAGACAAGATGAAAAGGCAGAGGGCTATATAGCAGATGAAGGAACAAGATAAAACCCCAGAAAAACAACTAAATAAAATGGAGATAGGCAAACTTCCAGAAAAAGAATTCAGAATAATGATAGTGAAGATGATCCAGGACCTCGGAAAAACAATGGAGGCAAATATCGAGAAGATGCAAGAAATGTTTAACAAAGACCTGGAAGAATTAAAGAACAAACAAACAGAGATGAACAATACAATAACTGAAATGAAAACTACACTAGAAGGAATCAATAGCAGAATAACTGAGGCAGAAGAATGGATAAGTGACCGGGAAGACAGAACAGTGGAACTCACTGCTGAGGAACAGAGTAAAGAAAAAAGAATGAAAAGAAATGAAGACGGACTAAGAGACCTCTGGGACAACATTAAATGCAACAACATTAGCATTATAGGAGTCCCAGAAGGAGAAGAGAGAGAGAAAGGACCAGAGAAAATATTTGAAGAGATTATAGTTGAAAACTTCCCTAACAAGGGAAAGGAAACAGCCACTCAAGTCCAGGAAGCGCAGAGAGTCCCATACAAGATAAACCTAAGGAGAAACACGCCAAGACACATAGTAATCATATTGGCAAAAATTAAAGACAAAGAAAAATTATTGAAAGCAGCAAGGGAAAAATGACAAATAACATACAAGGGAACTCTGATAAGGTTAACAGCTGATTTCTCAGCAGAAACTCGACAAGCCAGAAGGGAGTGGCAGGATATACTTAAAGTGATGAAAGGGAAGAACCTACAACCAAGATTACTCTACCTGGCAATGATCTCATTCAGATTTGATGGAGAAGTCAAAAGCTTTACAGACAAGCAAAAGCTAAGAGAATTCAGCACCATGAAACCAGCTCTACAACAAATGCTAAAGGAACTTCTCTAAGTGGGAAGCACAAGAGAAGAAAAGGACCTACAAAAACAAACCCAAAACAATTCAGAAAACGGTCATAGGAACATACATATCAATAATTACCTTAACCACAAATGGATTAAACGCTCCAAGCAAAAGACACAGGCTTGCTGAATGGATAGAAAAATAAGACCCATATATATGCTGTCTACAAGATACCCACTTCAGACCTAGGGACACATACAGACTGAAAGTGAGGGGATGGAAAAAGATATTCCATGCAAATGAAAATCAAAAGAAAGCTGGAGTAGCTATACTCATATCAGATAAAATAGACTTTAAAATAAAGAATGTTACAAGAGACAAGGAAGGACACTACATAATGATCAAGGGATCAATCCAAGAAGAAGATGTAACAATTATAAGTATATATGCACCCAACATAGGAGCACCTCAATACATAAGGTAACTGCTAACACCTATAAATGAGGAAATTGACAATAACACAATAATAGTGGGGGACTTTAACACCTCATGTACACCAATGGACAGATCATCCAAAATGAAAATAAATAAGGAAACAGAAGGTTTAAATGACACAGTAGACCACATAGATTTAAACGATACTTATAGGACATTCCATTCAAAAGCAGCAGATTACACTGTCTTCTCAAGTGCGCATGGAACATTCTCCAGGACAGATCACATCTTGGGTCACAAATCAAGCCTCAGTAAATTTAAGAAAATTGAAACCATATCAAGCATCTTTTCTGACCACAACGCTATGAGATTATAAATGAATTACAGGGGAAAAAAACTTAAAAAACACAAACACATGTAGGCTAAACAATACGTTACTAAATAACCAAGAGATCACTGAACAAATCAAAGAGGAAATCAGAAAATACCTAGAGACAAATTGCAATGAAAACACGATGATCCAAAAGCTATGGGGTGCAGCAAAAGCAGTTCTAAAAGGGAAGATTAAAGCTATACAAGCCTACCTCAAGAAACAAGAAAAATCTCAAGTAAACAATATAACCTTACACCTAAAAGAACTAGAGAAAGAAGAACAAACAAAACCCAAAGTTAGCAGAAGGAAAGAAATCATAAAGATCAGAGCAGAAATAAATGAAATAGAAACAAACAAAACAATAGCAAAGATCAATAAAACTAAAAGCTGGTTCTTTGAGAAGATAAACAAAATTGATAAACCATTAGCCAGACTCATCAGGAAAAGAGGGAGAGAACTCAAATCAATAAAATTAGAAATGAAAAAGGAGAAGTTACAACAGACACCGCAGAAATACAAAGCATCCTAAGAGACTACTACAAGCAACTCTATGCCAATAAAATGGACAACCTGGAAGAAATGGACAAATTCTTGGAAAGGTATAACCTTCCAAGACTGAACCAGGAAGAAACAGAAAATATGAACACAGCAATCACAAGTAGTGAAATTGAAACTGTGATTAAGAATCTTCCAACAAACAAAAGCAAAGGACCAGTTGGCTTCACAGGTGAATTCTATCAAACATTTTGAGAAGAGCTAACACCCATCCTTCTCAAACTCTTCCAAAAAATTGCAGAGGAAGAAACACTCCCAAACTCATTCTGTGTGGCCACCATCACCCTGATACCAAAACCAGACAAAGATACTACAAAAAGAAAAAATTACAGACCAATATCACTGATGAATATAGATGCAAAAAGCCTCAACAAAATACTAGCAAACAGAATCCAACAACACACTAAAAGGATTATATACCACAATCAAGAGGGGTTGATCCCAGGGATGCAAGTATTCTTCAATATACGCAAATCAATCAATGTGATATACCATATTAACAAATTGAAGAATAAAAACCATATGATCATCTCAATAGATGCAGAAAGAGATTTTGACAAAATTCAACATCGATTTATGACAAACACTCTCCAGAAAGTGGGCATAGAGGGAACCTACCTCAACATAATACAGGCCATATAAGACAAACCCACAGCAAACATCATTCTCAATGATGAAAAACTGAAAGCATTTCCTCTAAGATCAGGAACGAGATAAGGATGTCCACTCTCACCACTATTATTCAACGTAGTTTTGGAAGTCCTAGCCATGGGAATCAGAGAAGAAAAAGAAATAAAAGGAATCCAAATCAGAAAAGAAGAAGTAAAACTGTCACTGTTTGCAGATGACATGACACTATACAGAGAGAATCCTAAAAATGCCACCAGAAAACTACTAGAGCTAATCAATGAATTTGGTAAAGTTTCAGGATTCAAAATTAATGCACAGAAATCTCTTGCGTTCCTATACACTAATGATGAAAATTCTGAAAGAGAAATTATGTAAACAGTCCCATTTACTATTGCAACAAAAAGAATAAAATACCTAGGAATAAACCTACCTAGGGAGACAAAAGACCTGTATGCAGAAAACTATGAGACATTGATGAAAGAAATTAAAGATGATTCCAACAGATGGAGAGATATATACCATGTTCTTGGATTGGAAGAATCAATATTGTGAAAATGACTCTACTACCCAAAGCAATCCACAGATTCAATGCAATCCCTATCAAATTACCAATGGCATTTTTTACGGAACTAGAACAAATCATCTTAAAATTTGTATGGAGACACAAAAGACGCCGAATAGCCAAAGCAGTCTTGAGGGAAAAAAACGGAGCTGAAGGAATCAGACTCCCTGACTTTAGACTATATTACAAAGCTACAGTAATCAAGACAATATGGTACTGGCACAAAAACAGAAACATAGATCAATGGAACAAGATAGAAAGCCCAGAGGTAAACCCACACACCTATGGTCAACTAATCTATGGCAAAGGAGGCAAAGACATACAATGCAGAAAAGACAGCCTCTTCAGTAAGTGGTCCTGGGAAAACTGGACAGCTACATGTAAAAGAATGAAATTAGAACACTCCCTAACACCATACACAAAAGTAAACTCAAAATGGATTCAAGACCTAAATCTAAGACTGGACACTATTAGAGGAAAACATAGGAAGAGCACTCTTTGACATAAATCAAAGCAAGATCTTTTTTGATCCACCTCCTAGAGTAATGGAAATAAAAACAAAAATAAACAAATGAGACCTAATGAAACTTAAAAGCTTTTGCACAGCAAAGGAAACCATAAACAAGACGAAAAGACAACCCTCAGAATGGGAGAAAATATTTGCAAACAAATCAATGGACAAAGGATTAATCTCCAAAATATATAAACAGCTCATGCAGCTCAATATTAAATAAACAAAAACCCAATCCAAAAATGGGCAGAAGACCTAAATAGACATTTCTCCAAAGAAGACATGCAGATGGGCAAGAAGCACATGAAAAGCTGCTGAACATCACTAATTATTAGAGAAATGCAAATCAAAACTACAATGAGGTATCACCTCACACCAGTTAGAATGGGCTTAATCAGAAAATCTACAAACAACAAATGCTGGAGAGGGTGCCGAGAAAAGGGAACCCTCTTGCACTGTTGGTGGGAATGTAAATTGATACAGCCACTATGGAGAACAGTATGGAGGTTCCTTAAAAACTAAAAATAGAATTACCATATGATCCAGCAATCCCCCCACTGAGCATATACCCAGATAAAACCATAATTCAGAAAGACACATGCACCCCAATGTTCATTGCAGCACTATTTACAATAGCCAGGTCATGGAAGCAACCTAAATGCCCGTTGACAGGCGAATGGATAAAGAAGGTATGGTACATATATACAATGGAATATTACTCAGCCATAAAAAGGAACGAAATTGGGTCATTTGTTGAGACGTGGATGGATCTAGAGACTGTCATACAGAGTGAAGTAAGTCAGAAAGAGAAAAACAAATATCATATATTAACGCATATATGTGGAACTTAGAAAAATGGTACAGATGAACTGGTTTGCAGGGCAGAAATAGAGACACATATGTAGAGAACAAACGTTTGGACACCAAGGGGGGAAAGCGGCAGGGGTGTGGGGATGGTGGTGTCATGAATTGGGCAATTGGGATTGACATGTAAACAGTGATGTGTATAAAACTGATGACTAATAAGAACCTGCAGTATAAAAAGACAAACAAGCAAACAAAACAACTAATACCAGACTTTCTTTGGGTTATTTGTATGGAAATATGTTAATATAAATATTTGAGACATTACATGAAATTTCTAAAAATCTTATATATTCTGGTATAATGTTGTAAGTCATAATTCTAGTTATTATTTTAAAATGTATATCTCAGAAATAACTAAATTTCCTTGTCAGTTGCATTATTATGAACTTTCATCAAATCTTTAACCGTGGTCATTTTTAAGTCTTTTGTCATTTACAGACAGTTCTGGCTGTACGCTGATGCTTTTGCAAAAATGTTCCTATAAAAGGGTTTCATCTTCAAGGAATTCATGGAAAAGACTCTGAAAGTACAGGTTTCTGACTATACTGGTGAACTGAATGAATAAGCATTTTCGGAACTCTAATGGAAAACTGATGGAATCATACAAGTGCTAACAAAAGATCAAGATGAAAAAAAATTAATTACATGGGACTGAGTGAAGTGATGAGGATGATTATAATTTTTGTGACTTTCTGTTTGAATAAAAAAAAAATCCCACAAGGACTCAGAGGCAAAAAATATACAAATCAATTTTCATTGCAAAGTAAAGGAGCTATTACAGTGGAGGATTACTGGACTGAATGTCGATATTATGACATAGTATGAGTGGGTTTCATGTTTGGTAATTGCAATCATTGTTGCTTTTGTTGTGATCATCCATTTACAATGCTTGGTGTCAGTCTATTTATCTCTTGTAAAAATAAAATACAGTGTGTGTGTGTGAAAAAAAAAGAGAAGAGGAATGAATAGAAGCCAGGAGAAACAAAAATAACAGATGCCTACAAAAAAAAAGTAGGCACCATGTCAGGTTCTGGGTTTGAAAAAAAGAGTAGAAAAAAATAGATAAGAAGTAGTTTCTGTCCTTAAGAAGCTTAAAATGTGTTTCAAGAAATAAAATGCACAGATTAAAAAGGCACTCAGCTCAGCTAGTGGGGCCTATTTAGAAGTAACAATTGAGCAACAGAGAAATAAAAACTAGAAGATCAATAGAAAATTACTGAGAGGGAAGGAAGAACTGTAGAGTGGGGTTTCATTTAGAGTCTAAGGATGACTTCAGAGAGCTCTTTAATGGCTCTAAAATGTAGACAAAATTCTATCTGTGTTTGGACGGTTAATATATGACATTTTAGCTAATGCAGTTCCATCCTTGAAGTTCTGTCCCGTCATTAGTTCAACCAGTATTTACTGGACACATGCTAAGTACAAGGCGCTGTTCTAGGCTCTAGAAATATAACAATGAAAAACTCATATCAATTCTCTACCCTCAAAGAAATTCTTCTAGTTAGGCAAGACTTGGGATCAGTATTGTCCTATGTTGATGGCCTATGGTGAGAATGAGCAGTGGTGCCATAGAAGTAACCAGAAAAAAAAAATCCAAATCCTTGGCTTTTCAGTTTTTTAAAACTCTCAATGTACATATTTAATAGAAGGAGAATACTTTAATTTTTAAATATTTTTAAACAGCTGAATTGACATTGTAAATAGTAGAATATGTGTGAGGCATAGTTCAATCTATAGACAAAGCTGGGTACACAAATTCATTTGCAGGACAGATTTTCTGCAATAGATCCTGAAGCCACCAGGGCCCACAGGTGGTTAAACACTGATTTAATAAAATGTACAACAGATGCATAGCTGGAATACCTGAGTTCTACTCCATCCCTGATGTTCACTGGTGCTTGTGTCTATGTTCATATTATTAACCTTTCCTATGTGCAAAATGACAATAATAATCCACACCTAGATTAACTCATTTTTCGGTACGCGGACCTCTCACTGTTGTGGCCTCTCCCGTTGCGGAGCACAGGCTCCGGACGCGCAGGCTCAGCCGCCATGGCTCACAGGCCCAGCCTCTCCGCGGGAGAGGATCTTCCCGGACCGGGGCACGAACGCATTTCCCCTGCATCAGCAGGCGGACTCTCAACCACTGCGCTACCAGGGAAGCCCCTAGGCTTTTTCTTTTTAACTAATTTTTTAGCTTGAAAAATTTCAAACCTATAGAAAATTAAAAGAAAATTGCATGAACACTTGCATATCCCTCCCCAAGAACCACCAACTGTTACCATCCTGCCCCACTCTTTCCAACCATCTCACTCTCTGCCTGCTTCCCTTGGCTCATGGCCTGCTTCCTCCATCTTCAAAATCAGTAATTGAGTCCTTCTCATAATGCCATCTCTCTGCTTCTCTCTTCTGCCTCCCTCTTCGACTTATAAGGACCCTGCTGATTACGCTGAGCCCACCCAAATAATCCAGGATAATCTCTCCATCTCCAAGTCCTTAACCTTACTCCCATCTGCAAAATGCCTTTTAGCATGTAAAGTAACACATTTCTGGGATTAGGGCATGAACATTTTGGGGGGCTGTTTTTCTGCTACCACAGCACCACAGCATCCATTGATGATGCGTACCTAAATCAATTTAATATGTTAGAGTTTACAAAGTGGGGACTGTTCTATCATTCATTCTGCGTTTATTAGTTGGCATTATTCTACTTCAAGGAGGACAATCTTCTCTCTCAATCCCTCCCTCTATTCCTGCCCTTCTCCCTCTCCCTCTCCTTTTCCCTCTCCCTATTTCTGGATATCACTGTGGATTCATGGACTTTTTAATATGTATTACCATTACTATTCATGTTGTGTTCTTGACAAGACCCAGTTAGTCTTTGAACAGTTCATTGTTTCCTGTCACAAGAGGTTCCAGGCTCATTTTGTACTTTCCCCATTTTAGCTGTTTCTCTAAGAAATTCTGGTTTCATTTAGTAGATTATGGTATTCACAACCAAGGTCTGGGTACTAGTGGTACTCGCTGCCACTAGGGTGTCTTTGATTTTAGGTCTTTCCAGGGGAGAACAAATGTATACAGTTAGCCAGTTATCTCTCTGTGTATATATACATATATATATGTTAGTTCTCTATTATTTATATAATATTTATATGTGCTTATAGCTATATACAGATATTTTAAAGTTTTAATTTATATTATAATATAACTCCAATCTAAATTTAATACCAAGGATTTCTTCCTTACTGTCCTTACATCCTGTATGTTGAAACTCCCTTCTGGTGAAAATCCTGGCTGCCAACGATATCGACATATTGATTCATTTATTTTATCCTAAAATACACACAAAATAGTTTTAGAATTACAATAACTACCATTAGTTAACTACTAAATATAGTTTAAGATTTCCCTGCAGTTATTTTACTATCTTACATTATATCCAAGTACAAATAGGTGTACAAATATAATCCAATTAAATATCTATAGTTATGTTATCAGTTCAATATATAGTTAGGATTAGTATTTGCTCCTGTTAGTAAACAATTTTAAGGTTTGACTTGTTTCATCCTTTTTCATTTAATTTCATTTTTTGAATATGTAAATTGTTAAAATGGTTTAAAAGTCCAAACTATTTAAAAGGCACACTGGAAAGTCTCACTCCCTTCCCCATCCCTTTTACTCCATTCCTACCCACCCACTATAAATCATTTTCATTACTTTTTTTTGATTACTTTTTCATTTATTCTTTGTATATTTTTAAATAAGAAAATACATAGACATATTATTATATTCCCAGAAGGAGAATCCTTTATGACCAAGTTACTTCTCCTGTGCCATCCAGAGCCTCCAAGCTGTCAAGGAGAGAAGGATTGGAAGAAGGGCAGAGCCATAACAGAGGGAGAATCGGGGAGTCAGGACAAAAGGACATAGCAGTGACCAGCAGCTGGGACCATGCAGGTGCAGCACAATGGGGACATGGCTGCTCAGCAAGAAAAGCAAGCAGTGATGGAAGCAACAACCAGAAGCCCCAACACGCTGTTCATATGTCTCAGGGATACCTGCTCAAAGTAGAGCCAGAACAAGAAGCAGAGCCCCAGGGTTTAGAGGTAACCCCAGAAGCAGGAAGAGGGGAGGAAATATTAGGATTTTGTCGTTGTTGTTATTTTAAACCTCAAGTCATGGAGAAGTCACTGAAGGGATGGCTTACTGCCAGGAGCTGGATTAGGTTCCTGCTATCAGGCAGAATGCAGGCTTGAGACAGAGACAAAGTGCAGCAGGTAAACAAAGAAGGTTACATTTTTGCACACCACTTAGTGGCCTTGGAGAACATTGTGCATAGGAGCATTTTTTTCTGGGGAGAAAATCTATCATTTTTAACAAGATTTTCAAAAGGTCCCTGGATCAAAACAGGTTAAGAACCGAACCATTATGTTTATTTAACAGAAACAATGTAAGGGCAAGAAAAAAAAAAATAGACGGAGGACCTCATTTCATTACAACAGCTGCATTTTCCATTTTACGGTATCACTGGACCCTCTGGCTCTCCTCTGTCTTATTTACCTGGACTTTCTAATCTTCACTCAGAACTTCATTCATTCTGCTGTAACTATCACACAGACTTCTTTCCTTTTTCCTGTTCCCATCTATTTTCCCCTGGTAGTCTTACATGTGTATAGTTGCATGAAAATAGTATTTCTTCCATCCAAATCATTATTAATTATTAGCTAAATATCAGTTACTCTTCTAGTCTAAGAATTATTAAGTATTCAACTAATGCTTACTGTGATTAGCACGTTCCTTTTCAATTTGTAAATCTTGATAGGTAAAAGCTTGCTTTATATGTTTATATTTTCAATAGAGCAAAGTTCTGTATTAACATATAAAGTGCACTGATATCCAATTTGAAGGATTTGTGAGAGGGAAGCAGTGTATCATGGAAAAACAGGAGATTAAGGCAGCCCTCAGTGATCTGAGGCAGGGTTCTGGGCCAGGTTACTGGGAGAACAAATAGAGGCAGACATATCTTTTGATTACTTTATGGTTCACCATCTTGCTTTCACATCAATTCTTTCAATGTCTTTATACTACGGCCTTAACAATTTTTGTGTCATCATGTGTTTAAAAATTTGTTGAAATACACAAATTTCGGAGACTGTGGACTAAGACCTGTTATTCCTGATGCCCACTTTCCCTTGCTTCTGGCCAGTATAGCACTCAGGCCAATTTCCCAGCAAAAAGTAAATACATAAATAACATTGTGTCCCCTTCCCCACTAGGAATTTTCAATCACATGGAGGGTTAATATAGAGTAATATACCTAGGAATGAGGGAGAGGGAGTTTTCAACAATGTATTAAAATACAATAACTTTTACATTTCAAGAACAGTTTTAAAAATCTCTCAAATATGAAGCTCACTGAATGTGTGGGTTTTACAGATGACTCCCCATCACACCCACCCCTTACACTCCTCATGGGGTGCTGAAAAAACACTGTAATCACAATATTTTAGTCTCAAAAATACACGATCACTTATAAACACTTTTTGTTGTTGTTATCCCAAATCAGTGGTTTCAAATTGTTATTATCCATCTGCATAAACCTTTTCCCTAATGAAATCCTACCTGAACCCCAAAATATAAGAGAGATAAAAACTGAGCTGTCCTGTTTGAATGGGAAAGGAATGGGCCACAGTTGTGTTTCCTTGGCCTCCCCCTCACTCTGTACCATAGCTACAGAGACCTCTACAATCCTGGTTTTGTCACAAAAGAGTAACCAATTACCCATGTGATGTTGTCAAAGATCTAGACCCATGGATTTATGGCTACTACAGGTCAGCTCACACTCATTTATTCAACATATTTTATTGAGCATCTACTATGTATCAGGCACTATTTTAAATGTTGGAGATAACAGCGGTGAATAAAACAAACTACAATTGCTACCCACTGGGAGCTTTCATTATAAGATAAAGATACACAATAAATGAAAATAAATAACTATATATAATATGTAAAATAATGATGGATCCTAAAGGGAAAAAAAATAAACCAGAAAGGGGGATAGAAAAGGTGTGTTTGGTCAGGACAGGGGATTGAAATTTTAGACTAGATGATGAAGGAAGGCTTCTTTGAGACAGTAACATTTGCATAAAATTTCTGAAGAAAGTGAGGATGGGAATCATTATCTGAAAGAAGAGCAACCAAGACAGAGAAAACAGAAATTCAAAAGCCCTGAGGCAAGAACATTCTGTGTGAAGACAGCCAGGAGGCCACAAGTGTGGCTGAGTGAGGAGGGTGAGTGGTAAGAGGTGAATTGATCTCTCAATGGTGTGGGTTGAATCATATGGAACAGCCAGTATTTGACAGTTTTTCACCTACCAAACAGCAATTTTATATAGCTCAAGCTAAACTGGCAAGCAAGTACTTAGAATAATATAAATGGATTATTCACCACGTGCAAGGGCAGGGACTAAGGATACTTAAGCAATTATTTTCCAATAGCCAGCGTAATTTTTAAATCTCTAAAATAGAAGCTCTATTCACAGTCAACTAAAATATATGATGTGGCCTCAGTAATGCAGGAGACAGAGCCCTGAGTTCTGTCCTGACACCATCATACCACATAGACGCAGAGCTGTAGTTTATGTGTCTGTAAAGTGGAAATGACATGTGCCCTCCTGATCTCATCAAGTTTTGTAAGATCACTCAAGGATTTCTTTCCTTCTGCTAACTTTGGAGTTTTTTTGTTCTTCTTTCTCTAATTGCTTTAGGTGCAAGGTTAGGTTGTTTATTTGAGATGTTTCCTGTTTCTTAAGGTAGGATTGTATTGCTATAAACTTCCCTCTTAGAACTGCTTTTGCTGCATCCCAGAGGTTTTGGGTCGTCGTGTTTTCATTGTCATTTGTTTCTAGGTATTCTTTGATTTCCTCTTTGATTTCTTCAGTGATCTCTTGGTTATTAAGTAGTGTATTGTTTAGCCTCCATGTGTTTCTATTTTTTACAGATCTTTTCCTGTAATTGAGATCTAGTCTCATCATGTTGTGGTCGGAAAAGATACTTGATACGATTTCAATTTTCTTAAATTTACCAAGGCTAGATTTGTGACCCAAGATATGATCTATTCTGGAGAATGTTCCACAAGCACTTGAGAATAATGTGTATTCTGTTGTTTTTGGATGGAATGTTCTATAAATATCAATTAAGTCCATCTTGTTTAATGTATCATTTAAAGCTTGTGTTTCCTTATTTATTTTCATTTTGGATGATCTCTCCATTGGTGAAAGTGGGATGTTAAAGTCCCCTACTATGATTGTGTTATCGTCGATTTCCCCTTTAATGGCTGTTAGTATTTGCCTTATGTATTGAGGTGCTCCTATGTTGGGTGCATAAATATTTACAATTGTTATATCTTCTTGGATCGATCCCTTGATCATTATGTAGTGTCCTTCTTTGTCTCTTCTAATAGTTTTTATCTTAAAGTCTATTTAGTCTGATATGAGAATTGCTACTCCAGCTTTCTTTTGGTTTCCATTTGCATGAAATATCTTTTTCCGTCCCCTCACTTTCAGTCTGTATGTGTCCCTAGGTCTGAAGTGGGTCTCTTGTAGACAGCATATATATGGGTCTTGTTTTTGTATCCATTCAGCCAGTCTGTGTCTTTTGGTGGGAGCATTTAGTCCATTTACGTTTAAGGTAATTATCGATATGTATGTTCTTATTCCCATTTTCTTAATTGTTTTGGGTTTGTTATTGTAGGTCTTTTCCTTCTCTTGTGTTTCTTGCCTAGAGAAGTTCCTTTAGCATTTGTTGTAAAGCTGGTTTGGTGGTGCTGAACTGTCTTAGCTTTTGCTTGTCTGTAAAGGTTTTAATTTCTCCATCAAATCTGAATGAGATCCTTGCTGGGTAGAGTAATCTTGGTTGTAGGTTTTTCTCCTTCATCACTTTAAATATGTCCTGGCTTATTGCAGCTCTATTTACAATAGCCAGGACATGGAAGCAACCTAAGTATCCATCGACAGATGAATGGATAAAGAAGATGTGGCACATATATACAATGGAATATTACTCAGCCATAAAAGGAAACGAAATTGAGTTATCTGTAGTGAGGTGAATGCACCTAAAGTCTGTCATACAGAGTGAAGTAAGTCAGAAAGAGAAGAACAAATACCGTATGCTAACACATATATATGGAATCTAAGAAAAAAAAAAAGGTCATGAAGAACCTAGGGGTAAGACGGGAATAAAGACACAGACCTACTAGAGAATGGACTTGAGGATATGGGGAGGGGGAAAGGTAAGCTGTGACAAAGTGAGAGAGTGGCATGGACATATATACACTACCAAACGTAAAATAGATAGCTAGTGGGAAGCAGTCGCATAGCACAGGGAGATCAGCTCAGTGCTTTGTGACTACCTAGAGGGGTAGAATAGGGAGGGTGGGAGGGAGGGAGACGCAAGAGGGAAGAGATATGGGAACACATGTGTATGTATAACTGATTCACTTTGTTATAAAGCAGAAACTAACACACAATTACACTCCAATAAAGATGTTAAAAAAAAATCACTCAAGGAAATGGGTTTATTTAGTCATTAGTCATGCCTCTAGTGACAATTGGTTAGAATTTTTCCACCTCAACCATCCACCTAGCACTACAGATCCATGAGCAAGATATATACTGGGTTGGCCAAAAACTTTGTTTGGTTTTTTTCCATAAGGTGGCTCTAGTAGCGTTTAGTTGTCTTTAACTTCATTTGAAACAATTCTGTTTGATTGATTGTGAGAGCTATCATATTAGCCTGCATTTAAAAAAGAAAATCTTATCAAAACTGGTAAATTTTGGTGTAGCCATTTTAATATTGAAGATGGAAGAAAAAAGCAACATTTTTGGCATATTATCCTTTAAGATTTCAAGAAAGGTAAAAATGCAACTGAAATGCAAAAAGAGATTTGTGCAGTGTATGGAGAAGGTGCTGTGACTGATCAAACGTGTCAAAAGTAGTTTGTGAAGTTTCATGCTGTACATTTCTTCCTGGACAATGCTCCATGGCTGGGTAGATCAGTTGAAGTTGATAACGGTCAAATGGAGACATTAATTGACAACATTATACCACGTGGGAGATAGCTGACATACTCAAAATATCCAAATCAAGCACTGAAAATCATTTGCACCAGACTGGTTCTGTTAATCGCTTTGACATTTGGGTTCCATGTAAGTTAAGCAAAGAAAACCTTCTTGACCATATTCCCGCAAGCGATTCTCTACTTAAACCTAATGAGAAAGGAGGATAGGGGAGGCCAAAGCTCATTTTTTTTTGTTGCTATATGGACTTAACCATAAGTGCTGATAAAGAACCTCTAGCCTTGATGAACAGGACTGGATTATGTGGAGGCCAAGAGACTCCCTTGGTGGCTCTGGCCCAAAGCCTATACTAAAATCAAGTTCAGCAGCCTCCTCTGCCCTTTTCCATAGCCCTCTTCCAGGAGGGTGTGCCACTCTGGGGCATGAGAAGAGCAAGCCGAGGAGGTTCATCCAAAGGAAATCAACCCAAAAGAATATAACAAAAACATACTAGTCAGTGTCAGAACATACTCTAACTTAACTACAACAGGAGGGAAATGACGTACTTCACAGAATCCCTAGGAAGGACAAGAATTAGGATAGCTTGAGGATCTGGGGAACAGCATCTCAGAGAGGGTCTCTTTCGGTCTCTAGCATTAAAAAATGACTCAGCTCCAACAATTTTATACCCTGGAATTACTCTTCTCGTGATTGTTTTTAAATCTATTTAGTAACATTTCCTGATAAGTGGGTCCACAGTCAGTTGAAATTATGTGTCTTAGTGACACCGTAAAAGGAGAATTGGCCTAAATTCAAATTCCCAGAAGGAATCCCATTAGTCTTGCTTGAGTCACTGCTCACCTTCAGACAGAGAGCTGGTACATCTTGAGTAATTATCTTATCCAGATCATATAGAATGGAGGAAGAGTAATCTCCTATGGGAAAGCAGAACCTTGTTGCAAAAAATAAGAGGAAATGCTTGCTGAATAAAAGATGTCAGATAACTACTATAACTTGCCAGGAAGAAGCCCAAGTCTTTACCACTTTGCTCAGCCCCAAAATTTATTAAGCCAAAACTCATAGTGTTTTGGCTTAATAAATGCCCATGCCTAAAATTTTGACCCGTCTTTGCAAAAAATGTGAAAGGGAGACTTAAAGCTAATTGCATAGCATACTGTGTTGTTTTCTTCCTGTAAACCTCAGTAGGGCTCAGTCAAAACAATAAAAAAAATATGCCTGATTTTCCAAATCTTGACACTGATTCTACATATCTGCTGGAACCAATGAAACCATTAGGTAGAACCCCTCTTGGTTTAAAACATGTTTTTGTATTGTTGTAGCAGCCTGTAAGATGAGTCAAGACTGAAGATGAATTATATTTACCAGAAAGCCATATAGTATACACTCTGAGACATGACTTCATCCCTTTCCCCAAGCAGACCTGAAAGGGTTAAATGATATGAACCAAGTGTGAAGATAGCTCAGAAAATCTAACCTCAAAAATATAAATGTCCAAATCTCATGATATTTGCCCAAATGCCTGAAATTTTAATAATAAAAAACTCTTCATATTAATTTAATTTTTTATAAAGTAAATTCCTTCTCTATTGACCCACAGAAAATGAAAATCCTAAAATGTATATGAAAGTATATCCCAGTTCTTTGTACTTCTTATTTTGCTCAGTTCCATCAGAAGCATTTAACCTTGGTACCTAGCTAGGATCTGGGTTCTACCTTCAGCAGATAAAGCAAGGACATCATCTGCCAAAAATATGTTCCTTCAGCTCCTCCAGTCCTGTGATTTTTCTAACCCCAAATCTTCTTCATTTGACTTTCAATTCCCTGAGCTCTTAACACTCTAATTTTATATTAAGTGTTCCAACATCAGTTCCACAGAGAGGTTTTTCCTTTCCTGCGGACCAAATTAAGTCTCTGGTACATGATTTTATTCTTTTCTATACTTTCCTTTATAACGTGTCACAATCATAACTCAATATCTTATAATTATGTAAATATGTCTGTCTCTCCCTCTGAAGTCTAAGCTCCATGAGGGTGGGAACATTGAACCTCCTCTGGTTTGCACACCACTGCAGTATCAGAGCAGAGCTTAGTAGTGCCTAGCAAGAAGCAGGTGCTATAAACATTTGTTGGATGATTAACTCATCCATAGCTGAACACTGTCTCTTTGGGATTCTAAAGAATAGAGTGGAAGGGGAATCAGAGCTTTCCCTAGAGACCAGTAGATGAGAAAGCACTGGAAGGGAAAAATGATAGAAAAAAGAATAAAAGCAATACATCACTTAACCTACTTGGTTCTTAAGACCAGCGTTCTCTCCAATAATGCTAGGTTTTAGTACAGATAACACAATATGTTCAATCTCTTCAAGTGGAAAAAATGTATTACATACATTCAAGTTCAAACTCAGTTTCAAAGTAACTGTAGCATACTTGCTTCTTGCCATCTAGCTAGTCTTTATAAATTCTATAGCTACTGGTGCCATAAAGAATGCAACAGAAAGACACGAACTACTAAATGAAACTGAATCAAGAAAAATCAATTTGAGGTTCTTTACCAATACATTTTAAAGAACATGGATTTAGCCTACGTTGAATAAGAACGGTATTCAAAAGGTACTAGCTTGACAAAAACCTAAAAATACATATTGTTAAACTTGGGGTCTGGGTGTATGTAATGTCTTTTATGCCTTATTATTTCAACATTTTAGCCAAAATTTACAACAAGCTAAAACAGAAGTTTGTTCAGTTTCATATTAAATGTCTAGGTTGCCTTCAGGAGGGATAGGATGTCTCCAAAAGGGAGGGTGTCTATGCAGCCCCAGCAGATGCCCCACTTCCACCCCAGCATCAGCTTGAGCTTGTGTTCTACATACTAGGTTTCTTCAGAAAGTTTCTTTGAAGAAAGGATGCCAAGGGGTTTTTTTTGAAAGTGCTTAAAAATAATTGAGCTAAGCTAACACACCATGTCTTTTACCTAGTTACATATACTTTCGAGGGGAAAATGGCCATTCTTAGTAAGGGGTTTTTTGATCATTAGGGCTCATCAGGACTCAATTCTTTGTCATTATTTTTGATCATTAGGACTCAATTCTTTGTCATTATTTTCAACTACCAGCTCCTACATTTTCACAGCTTTCTTTGAAATCACCTGGGGAAGACAGTACGGGAAATCTAGAAAAGTCCTCTTCCAAACACAATACCCCTCATCTCTAAATAATTCAGTGCCTGCTATTTTTTCTAAAAAATTCCCATAGCCTTGTTTTGACCTCATAGCATTTCTACCTCTGGTCAGTCACGGTATTTTTAAGACGCACTTTAGCTCAAACATTCACTTTGAAGTCCTCTGAAAGTGTCACTTTAAAGGGGAATGTTGTTTGGCAGAGTATTTGTACTTTTACACTAAGAGTTTGAAGGGTTTTATAAACCTAACTACTGAAAATAGGGGGCAAAAGTAAAAATCCCATAAAGTTTTCCAGATAATACCACACATTGATACTTGGGTTAGACCAGTTACCATCTCCACTTTTGTAACTATATCATGCATATTTGGAGCCGAAAATACTTACACTGATCCCCATTACATTTAAACTAATTGTTGTTTTCTTTCCTTCGCTCGTAATCATCACTGAACAGTTTTCACATTGTCTTCTGATTAAATCGCTGCTTCACAGGAACCACTGCAATTCCTCTGGCGAGAGGTAGACAGTATACAAGCGGTTAAGATCGTAGAGGAGGGAATTGCAGTCCTTAGATTCAGATACCAGCTCTTTCACTCACTAACTCTATGACCTTGGGCAAGTTAACCTCTCTGTATCTAAGAGTCCCCATTTGTAAAATGGGAGTAAGAGAAGCATCTGCCTATAGGGTTGTTGTGAGGACTAAATTAGGGTGTCTGGCCCAGTAACTGATATATAAATATTAATCACTGTTGTTACTATTTACAGATGTCAGCAATGGAGCTAGAGATTCAATCTGGCTTCCAGGTATTTCTCAACCCAACCAGAAATTGGCCGACCATTCATTTATTTACAGACAAAAGATCTTGTGTTTTGTAAGGTAACTTTTCTGGATTATTCTCTTCAGTGGTGATGTAAAGGAAGGATATAAAAAGTGTGGGAGCTGGTGGTTAAACATCATGACAAAGAATTTCATTCAACATCAACATCTAGACATGGAAATAGGGCTTCCCTGGTGGCGCAGTGGTTGAGAATCTGCCTGCTAATGCAGGGGACATGGGTTCAAGCCCTGGTCTGGAAAGATCCCACATGCCACGGAGCAACTAGGCCCGTGAGCCACAACTACTGAGCCTGTGTGTCTGGAGCCTGTGCTCCGCAACAAGAGAGGCCACAATAGTGAGAGGCCCAAGCACCGCGATGAAGAGTGGCCCCCGCTTGCCACAACTAGAGAAATCCCTTGCACAGAAACAAAGACCCAACACAGCCAAAAATTAATTAATTAGTTAATTTTTTAAAAAGACATGGAAATAACGATCTCCTTATTCAGATCCATGTTTGACACATCCAGCGTGGGCTGTATTTCCAATCAAAGTTATAGAAAGGAAGGTTGGGTCTAGTCCTACTTTTCATGTAAGTCATTCATAACTTTGTCAATCCTAAATAAATATGTCCCAATTCTTTTTTAAGTGTGTTTTCATTTCCTACCTATAGCTCTTCTTAATATGTCTCAACATGTTGTCCTCAACTAAGCCAATTAATGCTTCTCTGTATTTATATTAAATGTCCCTCTCAAGTTTCTAAAGGAGCTTCTCTCATCCTAGACCTTCAAGATTTTTTTGAACAAGCCCTTCTTTCTCTTATCTATGTTGTTTGTGATTTTACTGATATTAATCAGGTTTCTGCCCAGTCTTTAATTTTCCAAGTGGAGGTCTAATATTTGTAGTACATTTTCATATAGGAGCCCTTACTCTCACCCCAGTTCCCCAACCTCTTTCTCCCCATACCTACCCTTCATACACCTGTGGGTGTGCCTACACACACACACACACAGACACACACACACACACACACACTCTCTTCAGATGCCTTTTTTTTCTGGATTTCTCTAACTTTAATATCCTTTCTGTTGTTAACTGACAAAAATTACTCCCCATATTTCTAGTACAGATGTATCATAATTTGTAGAAGAAAGAAAGATAACATCTTGTTTTCAGTATCTCCCTTGAAGATGCCCAATATTTTGTTTGACCACTTGACCTCAGTAGTATATTGAATGAATAGCCTCAGAGAACATTCTACAATGATTTCCAAGTCCTTTCGTACCAGAGTTCTGCCTTCTAAAGTCATCAATGGCTTTACAATTTTCCAAAATTGAGGAGAAGGATAAGTGCTGACAATAGTGCCAATTTGTAACTGAAAAACTGCTTGCTGTGTTAACTTACATGAATCCCAATAAGCAAAACAAAGAAAAACAAAAGTTCTGTAATGATGAAAATATATAATGTAGCTTTGGTTTTCTATTTGGGGTTGTTCATTACAATTTTGGCATTTCTAAAATTTGTTAGATATAATACCAAATATAAGTTGATAATATGAATTGGGGATGGCACAACAATGAGGTTGATGGGAAACAAGTTTGGCATACTATCCGACCTGATGAGAATAAAGACAGCTCAACCCTGAATGCCCTATGCCACGTGTTCAATTAGTTTGGGCTGTGACAGAGTCCCTGAAGCCCTATGTCTTTACCCCGGTGAGTGAAGATGGGAAGACAAATGCTTCATCTTTGAAAAGTCAAGGATTGATTCCCAAAACAGGAAAAGCCCGAAGGAGGCTATTCATGTGGTAATTCCGAATGTGCTGTTGAAGCTATAGGGGGAAAGATATAAAGGGAAGGTTTTCTGAACTTTGAAATGCCTACAGAGGGAGTACAAATATACGCCAAAGACAGCTGTTTGACCTAGATGTATCAGCTCCCTATAGCTGAATTCATCTTAGTGCACAAGACATTTACCATCTTGACTAGAGAAAAACTGCCTGTTCACAGGGGGGGAAAAAAAAAAAGCAAAGCCTTGCTATTTTGTTTTTTTGACTTGTTATTCTCACTTGGGGAAAAAAACGATTTTCAAATGTATTGATTATTCTGAGCCATGAGTTTGCAAAAAGGAATCTTAAGAACATAAAATGAAAGGCCTGTCTATAGTTTCTGAGGAAAATAATAGTATGCTATGGAATATTTCTGCCATCCCAGGAAAGACAGTAATTGCTTGTGTAACTTGGAGCACATATTCATTGTTCTTTTTTGGAATCTTCCATTCTCCAAGATCACTTCATTAAGACAGTGGTTCTCAACATGGGCAATTTTGATCCCTGGAGGATATTTGGCAAATGTCTGGAGGCTGGGGTTGCTACTGGCATCTACTGGGTAGACACCAGGGATACTGCTAAACATGCCCCAGTGCACAAAGCAATTCCCTACAACAAAAAATTATCCAGCTCAAAATGTCAATAATGCCAAAATTGGGAAACCTTGCAATTAGAGATGAGAAAGAGGTTTGAGAAAGGAAGGCTGAAAGAAAAGCCTGACTGCTGGGGCAGTGCCTTTGCAGGGGGACTGATGAACCTCTCTCACCACTTCCTGGTTCTCCTGGAAGTCCTAGGTACCCAAAGAATTGACCAAAGCAGATAAATTTCAGTTTCATTGTACAGAATACAGGATACGGTTTCTCTAAAGCTGGTTTAGAGAATGCCATGAGGAACTAAGGCCAAATCCAAGCTTCCTCATTCTTTCCCCTAAACTGGAGGCAGCTAGTCAGCCAGAACAAGCCTGACCTATCTTACCTACCTAGGAGTTGCCCAGCAGCTGGCACAGTCACCCACCATGCTGAAGTATCACTTCAATACTGCTACCTCCTGGCAGGTAGAACTGAAGAGCCCTCTACTCTATGGAAACATGGTGTGTGGGTGACTAAGTGATATCCCTAGTCACCCAAACCCATAAGTGTCAAAGAGCCTTGTTTGCATGAGAATACCACAGTAGTGGGCTTGTCCAACAGCGCAAGGCAATTGTTTGTGGGTTGTTTTTTTTTTTAACATCTTTATTGGGGTATAATTGCTTTACAATGGTGTGTTAGTTTCTGCTCTATAACAAAGTGAATCAGTTATACATATACATATGTTCCCATATCTCTTCCCTCTTGCGTCTCCCTCCCTCCCACCCTCCCTATCCCACCTCTGCAGGCGGTCACAAAGCACTGAGCTGATATCCCTGTGTTTGTGGTTTCTTAATTCACAATATAACTGTCTCTTTCTCCTACCATTCTCTTTGCTACTCATTCTGCTCTAACCATACTGGTCTACTTGCTGTTCCTCCAACATGCCAAGCATGTGCCAAACACCCCAGCACAAGCTGCAGCACTTACACAGTAAGTTGTTTACTTACTGTGTACAATGTTGTTTGCCCAGAAATCCCTTACTTCATTCCGATCTCTGCTCAAATGATACACTCACTGACCACCCATTGCTGCGCCTCCCGCCCCTACAATTCACAGGGCTCTTATCCTGATTTACTTTGCTTATGCACTTACCACAGGCTGCAATTTTACATATGTATCCGCTTCCTGTCTCTCTTCCTTCTCCCCACTAGGATACAGGCTCCATGAGAGCAGAGACCTTATTTAATTGCTTCATGTTGTATCCCCAGTGCCTGGAATACTGCCTAGCACATCATAGGAGCTCAATACAAGCTTGTTAGATATTTTAAATGGTTTTCTATTTTCTTGCTATCTCCATTTTCCTCTCGCTAACTTTTCCTAAAACGCTTAAACCCATGATGTTTTGATTTTTGTTTTATCCATTTTTATTTCTTTGATTAAGTATTAACCAAGTCATGGCTTAATACCTGTTACTAACCACTTTGTTGGCCTTTGGAGTTAAAAAGTTTGCTGAACTTTCAATAAACAGGTATGGAACACCTGCTGTAAGTGACAGTTCTAGGTTCTACTGGAAACACAAAGAATGGGAGGAAGCCTGGCCTTGACCTGTGGGAGAAAAGTAGGAGAAATAAAGTGTTCACACCAACACTTTAATGTAAGGACACTGAGATCTATACCATAATAAAGACTGGTGTTGTGGGGTGGGGTGGGGGTCACAAAGAGGCCAGACTATTCAACCTGTGTACACTATGAAAGGCTTCCTAGAAGAACTGGGGTTTGAAAAGAAACTTGAAAAACAGGCATCTGTTAAACAGGCAGGATTAGGGAGGAAAAAAAAGTCCCTAATTATGAGAATTATGAGAAAACAAATGGCAGATATATGAGACTAACAGGGTTTGGTGAAAAAGCAGGTAGGGATGAAATGAATTAACCAAACTGAATCTCAATGAATCTACTGAAATATGATAAATGATAGCTCCAAGGCTTCATCATGGTACAACTATGACAATAGTGATAAAGCCATTAACACAAATCAGAAAGGGGCACCTTTGGGGTAAGAAATGATTAGTTTGGTTTCTGTCATATTGGTTCTGTCATCTTAAGATTCCAGAGCAGCCCCCAGAGTGTGGTAGAGCCTTGCTCCTGGCTGTGTGGCTTCATGGCCTTGCTCCGTGGCCCTCCTAGCAATTCTGTAAGCCAAATAATATCATTAATAACATTATTTCTCCTCATAAAATGGCCAGAGTGCATTCTGTTGTTTGTCACTATGACTTCTAGGCAATACAAAAGGCCATCAAACTTTATTTCTTATAGATCTCAACTAATTCTATTAGGATGAACCTTATGAAATTGACATCATTATAGGTCAAAAATGGTTAAATACTGGCAATTTGATGTTAGTGCTATGGTGATAAGCACATACTCTGGAATCAAAGAAACCTGGGTTTAAACCCTGGCTCAGAATTTATCAGCTGTGTGATTTGTGCTAAGTCTCAGTTTTCTTAGCTATAACAGAGTAACAATGGTCTGAATGTTTTATAGGTGGCATGAGGATTAAGTGAAAAGATAAACGTGAAGCACCATACCAGGCAAAACTTATACTTCTTCTCTGACTGCAGAAGAAATAATGTCCTTCCTTATCTTCGAGGTTACCCTTGTCTTTTCTCTCCTTTTTCTATCATCATTGCTTCCCTGATATTCCCTCCCTCTCACACCTTCTATCAATTTCTCTCTAGCTTGCAACCATGCTTAGGTCTTTGATACCAGGACAAAATGTACTGGAATCCTGCTGTGGCCTGAATATTTGTGTCCCCCCAAATTTCATTATGTTGAACCCTAATTCCCAATGTGATGGTATTTGGAAATGGAGCTTGGGGAAGTGATTAGGTCATGAGGGCAGAGCCCTCCTGAGTAGGATTAGTGCTTTTATATAAGAGGTCTCAGAGAGCACCCTTGCCCCTTTTGCCATGTAAAGATACAGTAAAAAGACAGCTACCTACAAACCCGGAAGCAGGCCCTCACCAGACATAAAATCTGTTGACCCCGTGACTTTGGATTTCCCAGCCTCCAGAACTATGAGAAATAAATTTCTGTTTATCATCTCAAACATCACCAATGACCTCTATGTGAACAAATTTAGTGATTCTTTTAAAAGTGTAGTCCCTTTTGATTTCTTTGAATTATTTGAAACTGGCAACCACCTACTCTGTCATAAAACCCCTCCAAGTTTTCAAGACTTGAAACCCTCATCGATATCTCCTCCATGCCTACCTACATCAACAGGTCAACCACACGTTCACGTTGCTCTTCCTTCTCCATGTCTTTCATGTCTTATTCCCCATATTCCTGTCACTCTTTTTCTACTTAAATATTTATTTATTTATTTACTTATTTTGATAAATAACTTAAGCAGGTACTTTATTATTTTTTTAACATCTTTATTGGAGTATAATTGCTTTACAATGGTGTGTTAGTTTCTGCTGTATAACAAAGTGAATCAGCTATACATATACATATATCCCCATATCCCCTTCCTCTTGCGTCTCCCTCCCACCCTCCCTATCCCACCTCTCTAGGTGGACACAAAGCACCGAGCTGATTACTTAAGTATTTAAATCAGCCTTTACCCATATCTAAAATTTGTCATCAAAGGAAGAGCATATATGAGTAAATAATTTTTTTTAAATTTCCAGTTAAATTAGCAGATAGAAGAGGGGAATTAACTCAGTGGTGACAGTGATTGTTCATATCACCTGGGTTAGAGTCTCAGAAACTAGTTCTACTGAAGGAATTGCTACATTCATTTCAACATAGGCAAAGTTAATCTACCTGATTCAGGATCCACTGCTATGAAGTTTTCTCTGGGCATATGCCTGACCATCAAAGATTGCAGGGAGAGCATAGGGAAAGAGGTGAACTGCTTCAGGAAAAGGACAACTACAAAGGAGATTAACTGGCTTACCCTGCTAAAGCCTTATCAGTGCCATATATAATGCCCTACCCATCTCCTTGAGCACATGTTGAAAAATCAATCCCTGGAGCCTTGGATAAACTTGATAGTGTCTGTTGTCTTTTCTTTTTAAACTTATTTTTATTGAATAATCTCCTCTGAGTCTTACAATATAAGACATGTTTTGCCCCAAAACATGTTTTCCATGAAATCCTTAAACTAGTCTTCTTATCCTTACTATCCTGACGTTAAATTTGGATCTGTCTTTAATATATCTGAAATTGTTACCAAATGAAATTTATAACTGATCTGACTGCATAACTCTTTAAATTCACAACTCAATTCAGTTTGCAAATTCATTTCTGTGCAACTACTTTTTTCAAAAAGTAATCTGCACTTGAGTGAAATATTCAAAGCATGTCGTATGTTTTTAAAGATTCTGTTTATCTATTTGTAAGAGCACACAATTTTCAAGTGTAATTTACTTTCAGTGCTTTCATCAAAAACACCCAGGGGGATTTCATTTCTTACCTCGAACAAGTCAGAGGAATGTTATTACTACGAGTTGGCATGGGGACAGCTATTTTAAAATTTGTGAAGTATTTTAATTTGAAGATAATATATTAAAATATGTTTTTGGTGACAGCGGTTCTAATTGAACCATCTTTCTGTCTTTTTTTTCTTTTTCCTAATATAACTAATCTCTCTTTATTCTATCAAGAGTCTTTCCACCTTTCCTAATATAGCAACAAATCTTTTTTCCAATCTGCAAGACTGAAAGTTTTATGAAGTATTATACTTTTTTTCCCAGTAAAAGTAGAATTTTTCATCTCTTGAAAGAAAATGAAATAAGAACCAACAAAAAATGAGGCTAAAATCACCTTGTCAGGAATGACTGAAGGCTACAGAGAAAATGAACAAGGAAAAAGAGAAACAAACATTCAAATGAATATAAATGGATCAAGCCAGACTGAAAAGAGAAGCAAATGGGTCTCTGAGGAAAATGGCAAGGGAGCAAACATTTAGCAAGTACACAAAAACCCCTCTGCTCAGCTCTTCTTACTTCACTGCACTTCCTTGGTAAACTTACAGACGTCTGTTGCTTATTTTATTCATGTAAACTTCCCCTGATCACTAGAGTTCCATTCTGCCTTTCTAGAAGGCAAATTAAACTGATAAGTATTTGGCTTGGCATTACCCATCCCAGGATGGGGACCTATAAGGAGGCATGAAGAGGGCACCAAGCCATGAGTGAGGAAGTCTTGGTTCTGGTCCCATGTCTACTTCTCAAAAAAAAAAGTGTTTCTTTCTAAAAAATTAAGAAAAATGATACATGGTCATAGCAAATAAGTTGTTCTAGCAAGTGATGGATGTTAAGGTGTCAGTATGGTGAGTGGGGTTAAGAGGTCAGGGCATGAGCTGTCCATAGAGACATTAAACCAAACCCAGGAGCTAGCACATGGTAAGTGTTCTATAAATACTTGTTGAATGATCAAGTTAACAAATGAATGCATCTGTTGGCAGACAATGCCAGCCTGACCAGTGGAAAAAGAGAAGCTTGAACTGTTCGTTATAAGATATATAGATATAGGTATATAGATATCATCATGATTCTCATGCAAACATAAAATAAACATCTGTCAAAGATTTTTTTTTTTTTTTTTTTTTGCGGTATGCGGGCCTCTCACTGTTGTGGCCTCTCCCGTTGCAGAGCACAGGCTATGGATGCGCAGGCTCAGTGGCCATGGCTCACGGGCCTAGCCGCTCCGCGGCATGTGGGATCTTCCCGGACCGGGGCACGAACCCACGTCCCCTGCATCAGCAGGCGGACTCTCAACCACTGCACCACCAGGGAAGCCCCTGTCAAAGATTTTATTTAACTCATTAATTAATGAGGAATCCAGTAAGATATATAAAACCAAAGAAGAGTCTGAAGAACAAACACAAATATAGGCAATCAAAAATGCTGAAATGAATTTGCTCATAGATGTAAAAACAATGAATACCCACATGATAAGCATCATTTACATCTCCACTGGATAAAGTCTGTTTGCATCTTTATGGACAAAAATAATTTGCATCACCATCAATTTTCTACAACTTGCAGAGTTATAAAGCAGTTCAAAGACAATGTGAGATACAGACACACGGATTGAGAAGACTCCCAGCAGACTATTTTAGACATCTTTATCTTTCATTAAAAGGACACCATACTGGTCATAATTTTGCCCATTTTTTTTCACAGATTTGCTTGATATGGTAGAAATATGAATTATTTTCTGCCTGTTTGTATTTTTATTGAACCCTTCTAGCAAAACCCCAAACCTCATCAACTCAACTACTTCCTTTCTCCTTGCCTTCACCTGAGAAAATCCTATAATGATGAAAACCATAAAGTCATAACGATCACCAGCAACTGAGCCCTTGATATGACCTTCAGGAATTCTACTGAATTTCTGTGGCCATTCTGCTGTCCCACTATATACAACACCTATTCAAATATTTTCCTCTCTCAGAAAATCTCTGATCAAGTAATCTTCAAAATACTTAGCTACCAGTAAGGAATGAGAATCCGCTGATCAGAACCAGGGCTGCATGTAGCTTTGGGGTCAGACAGTGCTACCCTCTAGATGCTGGATCATGGAAAGGTCTAGGGATCCTGGGTAAGGGTGGGACACAAAAACAGAGGCAAATGGGGACTCTTAGCATAGCTTAGGAGTATTCCCATATTTTAACTACCAATATACCTATATTTCCAATTCACTCACTTCCCCCTATCTAAACAAATTACCTCACCTCCTATTCCAAAGGGAAAACTAAAGCTATTAGAAATTCCTTAGCTTTCAACTAGCAAAATTATCCTTCTTCTGCATTTACCCCATCCTCTTTTCATTCCGGGATGTAAAAAAGGAATCTGTAAGACACACAGAGAGTGTATCTGACATCTGACAGGATAACAGAGGAGAAAAAAAAGACAATATTGGGCTAAAATAATACAGTAATCCAGAGGAATGGAAGAGGACACTGAAAGGAGGTAGATACTACTGGTTAGTCTAATTTATGTTTCATACTGTAGAAACTACAGAAAACTATAGAACAAGAATGATCAAAAATACACAGCTTCTGTAAGAGGATCCCTTTGAGGAAAACGTGCTGTGAGTCACTTCAAAAGGTTGATAGAGTCATTTCCCAGCATGAGTGTATTAGGGAGCCTAATTATAAATTCAACTGAAATGAACCCAAAGGACATTTGCAATATATCAAATCCCTAAAAATAAGAATTGTATGTGTGCTTCAGACCAGCAGAGAAATTGAATTTATTTTCAGGATAGCAACAAGATAAAAAGGACCAGAAATCCTAGAAAAACTTTTTGTACTTCCACTTAGCAGGCAAGAATAAAAATTCTGTTCAGCCCTTCAGGAGTGAGAAAGAGATTCCTGTACTGGAAGTGGGTCTAGATGACACTGGGAACGAAACAGACCTCAAAGAAGTAATGGACTAGGCACTAGGTTCAGTATCCTCTAATAGAACCTCAAGAAATGAAAAGTTTGGTATTGTAACGCTTAACGTTGGCATTCTTAAAGACAGTTTTTATACTTGTTTTAACTAGTAGTTCTTAAACTTGAGCTTCTAGAGGGCCTGATAAAACAGACTGTTGGGCCCCACTCCGAGAGTTTCTAAATCCAACAGGTCTGGGACTCAGCCTGACAATCAGCATTTCTACAAGTTCCCAGGTAATCTGGTGCAGTGGTCCAGGGACCACGCTTTGAGAATCACTGGTCTTAACTGTATTTTTAAAATAAAATAAACCAATGGGAAAATACTGATTTGAGTGAATGGAGGGGGAATAGATTAATGGCAAATTAAAAAAAAAAAAAACTAATCCTGAAGAAATAATTCTTTGAAGTTTTTGATCAAATGTAATGCTAATGAACTCAGTATATCACAGATGAAGAAAATAAACTGTCCTTTCTTGAAGTCCTTTCGACATATTTTTCCAGATATCACACCATTTGTTTTAAAATTTGCTCCCTATTTGTTTCCTTTTATGGCTTTTGCCATTTCCCTGAGATTTCTCTTTCTCTTACACCACTGACCTTCATTTGGCTTCCTGATACTTGTTTTAGCCCTCTTGTTCCTTGATTCTTGGAACTCCTCTCCACACAGCACGCTGTCCTGACTGGCATCAGTAAGTCACTGATTCCCCTAGACTCTGTTGTTTTGGTTTCACCCCCAGTTCATTTTAACTTACTAAAACCAAGCTAACTAAAAGTGAACACTCTAAATTAAAATCAGACAACTAAAGCACCATAGATGAGACAGTCTCAGCTCAGAATGTGCCCCGTCTTATTTTTGTAAGATCAACAAACTCTACCCACACAGTGTAAAAGGATTATTTTCTTGACTGGCTCTGCTGCTGGCCAGAGACACCTGAAAGACAACAAATCTGGAACCAGCCCTCTGCATAAGGTAGCAATGGATAAGGTTGAGCAGTACTACATAGAAGCCTATTCAGGGACCTAAATTGAAGATGGAAAAAAAAAAGAGAGAGAGAAAGAAGACACTGTAGCTGCTCCTACATTTAAGAAGAAAAGAGTTTACAAAAAAGTGAAAGTGGGTGGTGGTATTCTTTTTCAAAAAACTATGGGAAAACAAAGCAATTTAGAAGCTTGCACAACCAAAAATTAATGGATGCCTCTGTCACCTGAATCAGAATGCAGTAAATTGTGTTTGAAAGAGGTATAGTGGGAGGAAGAAGGGTAGTCAATTAATACAGCACAAATATCTGAAATAGCAAAACTCATCAGTAATTTTTAAAATTCATACAGTAAAGTTCAAGTATTAGAAAAAGCTTTCCAGTCACTTGAAATTGATTTCCAAAGATTGTATTTCTAGACCATATAGACTTCCCTCAAAACAGAAAAACAGTTTCTAAAAGATTTTAAGTATTGTTTTCTGTGATGGTCAGTTTTATGTGTCAACTTGGCTGGGTTATAGTCCCCAGTTATTCAATCAAACACTACTATTCTAGATATTGCCGAAGACACTTTGTAGATGTAATTAAAGTCTATAATCAGTTGACTGAAACTAATGGAGATTATTTTTATATAATCAGGGTACTCCCAACTCAATCAGCTGATAGACCTTAAGACTGGAAGTGATCATTCCTTGATGAAGAAATTCTGCCTGTGGACTGCAGCTTCAGCTTGAGCCAGAGAGCTCCATCCTACCCTTTTTGACAGCCTGCCCTGTGGATTTCAGACTTATCTAGCCAGCCCTCACCATTACATAAGCCAAAGTCATGCAATAAATCTCTTAATATATATCTCCTAGTGGCTGTTTCTCTGATTGAATGCTGATATATTTTCCTTTTGTAACTGTTCATTATGTCACATATCTGCCTCCTGCTGATGTCCACAGGCCAGTTTCTTAGACATACTACATCAGTTCTCTACCATCTAATAACTAAATATGGCAGAAAGGCACAATTTGGTAACCATTAAGAGTTAGTTTAGAATTTATTGTTAAGGCAGTGATCATAGTCTAATTTACCAATTAAGTGGGCAAAGAGTATTTTTAATAGAGGAAAAGCATTGTGTACTACTCATAAGGCAGAAAAAAAATTTTTTTAATTATGTCATCGATGGCATACATGGAACCACATAAGAGAAAAAAACTCCTGCAAGAATAGAAGCAATTGCCAGGAAAGTGAGTGGGCAAGATTCCCAGCCACCCCAAAATCAGAGCAATAACAGTTGTAACTAACATTAGAATACTTAAAATGTGCCAGAAACTGTTCCATGTGCTTTATAAACAGTAACTCAAGCCTCACAACATTGCAAGGAAGTGGATGCTAGAATTATGCCCATTTTACAGGTATGAAATCTGAGGCAAGAATAATAAAGCAATTTGCCCTAAATCACTCTGACAGTAAGTAGCAGAAACAAATATCAAGCCCAGTCTGGCTTTAGAACCTGCACTCTCAATGCCATATGACTTTGTGACTCCTAGAAGCAGGAATTGTCAAGTAGGATGGAAATAGGGACATTTAGAATCTGCCATTAACTTCGCTAAATAGTGGAATGAAGTGAGGCCCATTCTTAGTCTCATTCCCACTTGGAGTAGACAGTGTGCTAAGTAAAGTCATTGTTACTAAGGCAGGCAGTGCCAGATAGAGAAGGGTCACGTCAGTGGTAGGCTATTGTGACAGAAAAGGAAATGAAATCCTTTTTTCTCACCTCCACAATGAATCAGTTATCCATTTCTCTTAATAATACTGTCCCACCTAAATATTCCTTAAATTTGTTCACTTAGTTCCATCTCCATTACAACAAGCCTGGTCCAAACCACAATCATGTCTTGTCTGGAAGGCTGCAAGAACATTCTAAAGTGGTCTCCCATATCCACTTGGTCCCTACAATCTATCCCCCACAATGGAAGCTAGAGTGGGCCTTTAAAAATATAAGTTTAAATACACCATCCACCCACTTCATATCTTTCCACTGGTTTTGGATTATTCTCATTGGACAATTCTCATTATTGTCCTTAATGTGTCCCAAGAAGCCCTGCATGATCTGACCTCCCTGGACTCTTCTCTATGGTCACGACACTATGAACAATAGTCTCCTGTCAGTCCTTCCAATTCACCAGGAACCCATTAAGTTTTTATAACCCTTACCACTCTTGGTACTTAAGTAGATTTCTGTGTAATTATCTGATATATGACTTCTCTAAGAGTTTATAAACCAAATAAGAGCAAGGACTGGGTATGGAATATTCATCATCATATCTTCAGTGCCCAGTAGTGTCAGACACAGAGCTGGCCCTCAGTAAATACTTGTTGAATAGATGAATTCTTTGCTATAATAATGAAGGCTCCAGACATCAAAGTGCTTCTACGCCTCTCTTTCATGGACAAAATTGAAACATCAAAAAATACAAACTTTCCTCTTTTTCTGGAACTATAGGAGCTAAAGAAATGATCTCTGACAGAACACAGCTCAACTGTGGCTACTAGACATAAAAGACATCCACCTAGAGACTGTCATACAGAGTGAAGTAAGTCGGAAAGAGAAAAACAAATATTAACACATATATGTGGAACCTAGAAAAATGGTACAGATGAACTGGTTTGTAGGGCAGAAATTGAGACACAGATGTAGAGAACAAACGTATAGACACCAAGGGGGGAAAGTGGTGATGGGGGGGTGGTGGTGTGATGAATTAGGCGATTGGGATTGACATGTATACACTGATATGTATAAAATGGATAACTAATAAGAACCTGCTGTATAAAAAAATAAATAAAATAAAATTCAAAAATTAAAAAAAAATACATCCACCTGTGAGGATGAAAAATGAAAAAAAATTACTAGACAACAGAAACATTTTAGTAGTTTAAAAGAAAGTGAACAATTTGGGGGATCATAACAACTGCACTGTACTATTACAAATACTTTAAAGTTTGCAGAAAGTAATTTATTTGTGCTCTCAATAGTATTTGCCTGTATAAAAAAAGAATGACATGAGTTAGGAAAAATAGTTTTCATGTGAAAATCAAGAGAGATGAATTTTACTGGAGGTAGTAAAGTGAAATTAATTAGATAACACCAAAAACAAGCAAATAAATTACAAGACATGTTTGCAAATGCTCCCAGAATTCAGTGGAAATTTACAAAGAAGGATAAATACACTAAACAAAATACTGTCAGCATGGGAGGTATCCAGAACATCTAGCGTAAAGTACTTTAAGAGGAGAGAAGGGCCAGAGGAGAAGCAACAACTAAATAAATAATAGAAGAAAATATCCCTGATTTAAAAGAGAAAAGAAAAGAAGATATGAATTTTCACATAGAAAAGGTCCATTTAGTACCCTAATATATTTAATTGTATAGAAAAATTAAAGAGGCACAACTTTAGAGATTCTGAATAAAGTTTTAAATTTTAAGAAGATAGAAGAGTATCTCTCAAAGACAGCAAAAATTGATTAACTGCAAAGAAAGGAAAGCAATATAACCAGTAAAATGTCATATTCTGTTTAAGTAGTTTTATCAAGATTATTGTGAAATTTAATGTAAATATAAATAACCCTTAAAAGAAAACTTTATACCTAAAGAAAGAAACTAATATAAGGTTCTAGATCTAATAGCTCATGTTAGTTAAAACAAGTTGTGATGGGAAAAAAGACAGAGTGAAAAATATTTTAAACTAAGGAGATGATAGAATTTAGTGGATAAAAGAAGCCACGGAGGAGTGGGTTCAAACTCTGGCCCTGCCAATTATTAGCTTTGTGTTCTCAAGCAAATGACTTAACTTCATTTTCTCATCAATAAATTGGGGTATTAATATCCACAGGGCTGTTGCAAAAATTAAATAATATATGTAAGAGACTCAGCTTGCTAACTGGAATGGTGTGGGCACTCAAGCTGCTATAAAATGCTATTTTTAACATAGAGAGAAAAATATGAGTTCAAATAACCACCAGAAGAATAGAAATGTCAAGCAAAACTAGAAAATTGCCAAGAAAACCTAAACAACAGAAAAATAAAAGGGAAACAAAGAAATGTTTAAAAAATCAGAAGGCTGAATAAAATATGATATAATAAAACCAAATTATCAGAAAAACAATGATAAATCATAAATATACATAGTCCAATTACCACAGATTTTATATAACTCAGTTCTTGACAAATAAATTAATATAATAGAATTAATAAGAGGTATACACCAAAATTTGTATTTGCACAGCATATACACTACTTTTGAATATTCAGAGAATATTTACAAAAATTGAAAAATTCTAGACTACTAATAAGTTCTCAATAATTGCCCCCAAAATGTTTAGATCTCACAGGGGCAAAAGGGCAACTCGGGTAGGGAGTTAAATTGAGAAGCCCTATGCCTCTGGACTCAGCACAACATGGAAGCACATAGGTTACATTTATAAATTCTTTAGATAAACAAACAAAAAAACAACAACAAAAAAAACAGAAGCTTTTTGTTCTGTGTTGGTTCTCAGAAGCCTATCTCCTATGATGAATCAGCTCTTGCTCAGATGAAAATTTGACCCTATTGCTAATCAATAGGATGACCTTTCATACTTCAAGTCTTCTCTTTCATCTTTGAATTGCCCCCTTCCGCCAGTTACTGCATCTCCTAAAGCGTGTTGGGAAAAAAATCGGCAACCACCACCATTTAATTTGTCTACCAAGGAGTCTCTAAAAATCTCCAAAATATACAAACAGCTCATGCAGCTTAATATCACAAAAACAAACAATCCAATCCAAAAATGGGCAGAAGACCTAAATAGACATTTCTCCAAAGAAGACACATAGATGGCTAAAAAACACATGAAAAGATACTCAACATCACTAATTATTAGAGAAATCAAAACTACAATGAGGTATCACCTCACACTGGTCAGAATGGCCATCATAAAAACTCTGCAAACAATAAATGCTGGAGAGGGTGTGGAGAAAAGGGAACCCTCCTACATTGTTGGTGGGAATGTAAATTGATACAGCCACTATGGAGAACAGTACGTAAGTTCCTTAAAAAACTAAAAATAGAACTACCATTTGACCCAGCAATCCCACTGCTGGGCATATATCCACAGAAAACCATGACTCGAAAAGATACATCCACCCCAATGTTCACTGCAACACTTCTTACAGTAGCCAGGACACAGAAGCAACCTAAATGTCCATAGACAGATGAATGGATAAAGAAGATGTGGTACATAAACAAAATGGAATATTAGCCATAAAAAAGAATGAAATAATGCCATTTGCAGCAACATGGATGGATCTAGAGATTGTCATACTGAGTGAAGTAAGTCAGACAGAGAAAGACAAATATCATATGATATCGCTTATATGTGGAATCTAAAAAATAGGTACAAATGAACTTATCTACAAAACAGAAATAGAATCACAGATGTAGAAAACAAACTTATGGTTACCAGGGGCAATGGGTGGGGGAGGGAAAAACTGGAAGTTTGGGATGGACATAGACACACTACTATATATATAATAGGTAACTAACAAGAACCTGCTGTATAGCACAGGAAACTCTGCTCAGTACTCTGTAATGGCCTATATAAGAAAAGAATCTAAAAAAGAGTTGATATATGTATAACAGATTCACTTTGCTGTACACCTGAAACAAAACATTGTAAATCAACTATACTCCAATAAAATTTAAAAAAAGACTTTCTACATCTATAAAATGTACAACCATCATAATAGAGGGATTCTACTGAGACAGAAAATGAGGTTACCATTTTCTGATTTGAATAATAACAAGTGTATTTGGAAGTCATGTTCATTACAGTTCCTGCAGCATTCTGGCAAACATCACATCACCTGCCTGCTGGTTCACTGGCAGATATTTCATGTTTCCCCCAAAGTCTCTGAAGTAATGTTTTTTGAATTGGCTTATGTATGATCCTTGATGTTTCCAACGTCTCACCCTTCTAATAATTCAAAAAAGAGAAAAATGGTTTCAAAATTACACACACAAACAAAAGGAGTCTCTAAAAAAAGCGACGACTTTCCAAGCACTACCAGATTTATGAGAAATTTTTAACAGGGGTTTCCCACATTAAAAATGATAAAAAGAATGATCAACATAAAAATCCTTATGATACCTTTGCAACTGTGATGGTTCACCTCTCTTATGGAATTAAAAGACCATGCACATAAATTCAAATATATTTGGAGGTAACTTGCCTTTTAAAGGAGAGTATTTTTATCAGATGCTCTCTAAGGATGAGTGAATTTGAAGAAAATTACCATCCCATATAGAACACAACATATTCATTCTGTTCCCCTCTCCTCATTGTTCCTCCCTTGGCCTCTTTTTTCACATATGACTTATTATCCTTCAAGGACACCTATTTATTTTATGTAACTTCCTAACGTCTCCAACTCATATCATTCTCTCCTACCCTGAATCTTGCTGTTCTCATGAACCCCAATTTAACACTTGGTTAATTCTAATATAACTTAAAAATCATGCTACTTACTTTCTTAATAAGCCTCATAGGAACCAGAATAATGCTAGATGCAGAACTATAGAGAATTTCATTGAACTTTATTTAATATTTTCCTGAACCCATATTTGAAATATTTTCTCTTATTCTCTATTTATGGTTCTTTTCAAATTACTTTAGATCTAAGATTCTACTGAAGTAATTTTATTACTTTTTGTTACCTGATTTCTGCTATAATAATAATTCATTAATGTTTCAAATTTTTATATCAAAAAATTTAAACTATGCTATATTAATAGGACAGTTTATGACAAGAGCAACACAATTTTTTTTTGAAGCTGAAGAACTGAGGCTTAGAGTGATTAACTTAAAGATAATCTAATTTTGGCTTCGGCATTTATATTTAAGGTTTCTGAAATATTTTTTCAACAATTATAAATCCCTATATAACGTTAAAATTTAACAGGTATATCTATTGAATTCATATTATGTAAAGCTTAAAGCAAATGCAATCCCAAAGGCTTTGAGATTAGAGAGACTTTGCATCAAATCAGCAGAACAACACAAAGGCAAAATGCTATTTGTTGAATGTTAACAAAGCAAAACAAAACAAACCCTGAACAACCCCTCTTTTGAAGAATTGCACTAAAATCTGTTTAAACAATGTAATTCTTTTCAAGCTGGCCATGGGAAAAGGTTAAAATAAGAAAAGTAAATCAGCCTGATTGAAATAATAATTGACATCTTATAAGAGAAAAATCAAAAGCCGTTCTTTGGTGCTATATTCTGGGGGGTTTCAGATACTATTTGTTTTTTTTATCTGAGTGCCTTCACCCCCTTTTAGTTCCTTATGAACTAAATTTTTAATTTTTAAAACAACCTGAAAATATTAGCATTTTCAGTTTTGCACAGCAGTAAGACTACAAAATTTTGAAATACCTCTGTAGCACAAGAAACTAGAAATTGATAACATGCCTGGATCACAGGGAAGTTTCTAGCATCATTTTTTTTCCTCACCTTCCCACAAATAAGATCTTCCCTTTGATCTCATATTTCACACTGTCTTCAAAGAGAAATTGGCCTATGCCTTGTCTGTTTAATAGAACCAGGTATTAAGAAAAGCAGATAACTTTATAAAAAGCTTGACTCCTTTGCAGTATCATTACATGAGTTTCTCTTCTAAGCTCTTCTAAGCTGAGGTCAGAGAATGCAGCATACAAGAAACCGCCTTTAAAATTTGTTGAAACATGCTTTATGGCTTAGAACATGTTCATTTTTTGTAAATGTTCCTTGAGCTAGGAAAAATACATATTTTTAAATAGTTAAAAATATATTAGAAATATATTTCTTTCCTCCCATTGTTGGAAGCAGTGTTCAAAAGATAATTGTATAAAGACATGGATGCATGCCATTATACAGTTATCCAAACCCATAGAATGTACAACACTAAGAATGAACCCTATTGTAAACTACAGGCACTGGGTAAAAATGAAATGTCAGTGTAGGTTCATCAATTGTAACAAACAACTGTGCCATTCTAGTGGGGGATATTGATAATGGGGGGAAGCTATGAATGTGTGATGTATATTGGGAAATCTCTGTACTTTCCACTCAATTTGGCTGTGAACTTAAAACTGCTCTAAAAAATAAAGTCTGTCTTAAAAAAATATAACTAGCTCAAGATGGTTGATTATATTTTTCAAATCTTCTATACCCTTATTGATTTTGTTCTGCTTTATTTATCAGTTACAAGAGAGGAAAATTAAATTCTCCCATTATGATAGCTGATTTGTTGATTTCTGCTCATATTTTAGTTTGATTTTACATTTAGTTTGATTTATGTATTTTGAACCTATGTTATTAAGCACTTCTACATTATAAATTATTATCAGTATCTTTCTGAAAACTTGAAACTTTTATCAACATATAGTAAGCGTCTTTATTTCTAGTAGGGTTTTCTACGTTAAAGTCCACTTTTTCTAGTTAATATAACTACACCAGTTTTCTTTTTTGCTTTATATTTCCTGGCATATCTTTTTCCATTCCCTTACTTTTACTCTTCCTATATTCTCATAAACTGCATGAGACGTTCAATCTCCTGTCAACAGAAAATTGTAGGATTTTTAAGAATTCAATCTGAAAATATTTGTATTTTAACTAGGCTGTTTAGCACATTTACACTTATATGATTACTAATATAACTGGATTACTTTCTACTGCCTTGTTTGTGCTTCCTCTTTGCCTCCATATCTTCCATGTTCTTGTTTTTTTCTCCTCCTTCTAACTTGTTTTCTTTAGGACTGATTGAGGTTTATTTCCTATTTTTCCCCTTTATTCTATTTTTTCCCATTCTTAGATTGGAAGATACAAACTCTACTTCCATTCTTCGGTGATTGCCTTGGAAAATTTAATATCAATACTTATATTTACTAAGGTCTAAATATCGTTACAATCTTTACAAAGACATAATGATCTTAGAATGTTTTTACTCTCATCATCCTCCTTCCTGATTTATAAATTGTTATCCAATGACTTGGTTCCACCTTCATTCTTAGTCCAACAAATTAGACATTATTACTGTGATTCCAATATTTATTAAATTTCCCTGTAATATTTTCCATCTGTTTCTCTATGCTTCATTCTGAGCGATTTCTTTAGAGATACCCTCCAGTTTACAAACAGGTGTACTTTCCTTCATTTTTGTCTAAGCTGCTGTTGAACTTGTATAGCATTTCTACTTGGAGTTATTATATTTTTTATTCATAAAAGTTCTCTTTCAGTTCTTTTTCAAATATCTGATTATTTTCAATAGATATGTGTTCCTTTGTCATACCTTCTTTTACTTCCTTAGACAATATTATAACATGATAATTTTAAATTTGGTATCTGAATATTCCAACATCTCTATTCTCAGAAGTTTGATTCTGTTATTTGTTCTTTCAGCTGGCTCTTGTTTATGGTGGCTTACTTTTCATTTGTTTTGTGATTTTTTTTTTAATTTTGCAATCACGTTTTGCAAAAATTTACCTGTAGGAATTCTTTGAAGTCTTGGTTTAAAATGTTTTCCTCTAGAGATTTGTTTCTTTATGCCAGGTACCTGGAGGTACAACCAATCCAGTGGCACTTTAGACTAAACTTTCTATGGATACCACGGAGAGTATGATTTCTGTCTCCAAACTCATGTGACTGTGGAGTTGAAATTAGGAATTTTCTGGACAAATGTGTTTCCTCACTCCACCCAGAGATAAGGCAAAAGCAGACAGTATCTCTCCAGCTACCTCTGTGCAGTGGGCTTTTTTTTAGTACTCTTAAAGGAGAACCAGCCTTATTCAAGAGCCTCTGATCTGACCTCTACCCTCCTCAGACTCAGCCTTTATCTGCCCATGCATAAGTGTGGCCCATTAAAGTGTGACCCACTATACAAATACCCCCAGGTAAAGGCCAGTTCCAGAATTCTTTTATCTGTCTAGATTCACACTTTCCCATTGTTTCTAACCTAGTATAATTTCCCTTACTTTCCTGCCAGCTTTGTCATTTTAAAATACATTTTAATAAGCATTTTTTGTATTCTCTGATAGGATATATTCTCCAGATAATTAATCCATCCTATAATGGAAAGTCAAAGTCAGCCCTTTTTAATTGTAGTTCGGTAAAATCTTTGGATTGACCCCTAACTACTGCACTGAAAAGTGTATGTGTATCAGTGATTTTGAACACTGCCTATTCAAGCAGGAAGATTCTAGAACTCCAGTCTCTGATCTTTCAAGGATGGACTTGCTGAACCTTGGGAATCTAATGAGTTGGTTTTGCTGCCTTGTCTATGAAAAACAGTTACTAGATGCCTTGCTTTCAACAAACCTTCTCATTTTTATCTCACTCTGTCAGTAACCAGCCCATGAGCTGGTTACTTGCCCTAATATGGGTAACTGAAATAGCAGAATACACAGGTCATTGTAAGCAACTTGAGGAGGAACCCATACATGGAGACTAAGGGCATGGAGTCTGGTCATTTCTTTCGAGTCCTTTGCTCCTCCTATTCAGGCTTCCAATAGCAGGCAAACTGGAACTGGTTAGTTTGTGAGTAAAAACTATGCTCAGAAATATCTTAAGTTTATTACATAAGTGACTATTAAAATTATAGTAAGAGCCCTGGGAAAATATTTTGTATAGAAATGTGGAAATGAATGTTCCTTCTTAAAAAAGAAAAAAAAAGAGGGCTTATTAATGCTGATGCAAGTAATAAGGTTAAGAAAATCCATTCATTTTCTAAGACTTCTGCCAATGCTCCTGAATTATGAACAACAGCATGCCAGCTACTTCAGACCTCTCTGTCTTGAAACTGTCACAGTTTCATAATAGTTCTCACTGCACCAGCCTGATAATATCTTCTAAGGGATTCGTCTGTTTGACTAAAGCACAAATAAACTCGTGGTTGGAAAAGGGCACATTTTAATCAAAGCTGAATGAATGCTCACTCTCTGGGACAATGACAACAACAAGAACAAGAAAAATGAGTGTAAGTTTCTCCCGGACACCTCAGGAATTTAGCAAACTGACACTGTCATTCTCATATGTTTTGTTCCCATAACATCCTCAGCCCAGTCCCCTATGGCGACTCTAAGGGCTGCCTTGGGAAAGGTGACAAAATTGGGCAGAGGCTTGTGAGGTCACTTCACAGGCTCTTCGACAGAGCTGCAGGAAGTATTTCCAGCACCCTCCTATAATTCTGTCTTCGGGGTCCACGTGCAGGGCTCTGCTCCTTCTCTGCATTGCAGCATTTTAACCAGAGCACCAAACATCCATCCAGAAGGGGACCCAGGTTCAGCCCCCACACCAAAAAGGTTAGAATCTTGCTAGCAGCTGAGCAGATCCAGGATGCAAGTAATAAGATAAAGATTAAAAACATGTCTATACTTTTCCCATCAAGTTGCCTCTTAGTTCATACAAAACCAACATCAAGCCAGCCTGAAATCCCTCTCATCAAGTGGTTGGTCCCTGGGGCTTTGTCCTGACACTATCCCTGTAATAAGGTCAAGAAGATCACTCCCGGCTCTACCCCTGGATCTACCCTTGGATGTTTTGAAATGGCATTTACAGAAAATACAAACTTCTCTCCTAGTTCATACAGATTGCCTTGAACTGAAGGGCCACCCTCCCCTTCATGGGTAAGGATGTGAAGGGTCAGGTGGGGTAAAAGGAAAAAAGACCCTTGTTATCCCACAGCATATTCATCACCTCTGGACTGGATACCAGATTTTGTGTTATAGCTGGATACAGCACAACGCTCCTTAAAGCAAGAGATGTCTCAGGCCAACCAACAAGCCAGATCCATAGAGACAAAATCCTAAGTGACATTTTATTTGGACATGGAATCCAAATAAAAGATAAAGTCACAGATGTAAAGACACTGCCAAGTCAAGTCTTACTTACTTACTCACTTGGAAGGTCTAAGATTCTGGAAACTGGAAGCCTAAGAGTATCTATATAAAGTCTTTAAGGCATTGGGTTCTCTCCACCCCAGAAGTTATGGAGTATAAGCCAGTAGGTAAGAGTTCAGGAAGGAAAGGGACATAAAGTCATCAGGAGCTTCCTCTGTTCATAATCGCTTGAATTTACCTTACCTGCTACACCATCACCTCTTAAGGTCAGCTGTGAACCAACACCATCCATTTCGGAAGTACTCCAGCTTTTTTTTATTTTTTAACATATTTATTGGAGTATAATTGCTTTACAATGGTGTGTTAGTTTCTGCTTTATAACAAAGTGAATCAGCTATACATAAACATATATCCCCATATCTCTTCCCTCTTGCATCTCCCTCCCACCCTCCCTATCCCACCCCTCTAGGTGGTCACAAAGCACTGAGCTGATCTCCCTATGCGGCTGCTTCCCACTAGCTATCTACTTTACATCTGGTAGCATATATATGTCCATGCCACTCTCTCACTTCATCCCAGTTTACCCTTCCCCATCCCCATGTCCTCAAGTCCATTCTCTACATCTGCATCTTTATTCCTGTCCTGCCCTTAGGTTCTTCAGAACCATTTTTTTTCTTTTTTAGATTCTATATATATGTGTTAGCATACAGTATTTGTTTTTCTCTTTCTGACTTACTTCACTCTGTATGACAGACTCTAGGTCCATCCACCTCACTACAAATAACTCAGTTTTGTTTCTTTTTATGGCTGAGTAATATTCCAATATATATATGTGCCACATCTTCTTTATCCATTCATCTGTCGATGGACACTTAGGTTGTTTCCATGTTCTGGCTATTGTAAATAGAGCTGCAATGAACATTGTGGTATATGACTCTTTTTTTTATTATTTATTTATTTTTGGCTGTGTTGGGTCTTTGTTTCTGTGCAAGGGCTTTCTCCAGTTGCAGTGAGTGGGGTCCACTCTTCATCGCGGTGCACGGGCTTCTCACTGTCGTGGTCTCTTCCGTTACGTGACTCTTTTTGAATTATGGTTTTCTCAGGGTATATGCCCAGTAGTGGGATTGCTGGGTGGTATGGTACTTCTATTTTCAGTTTTTTTAAGGAACCTCCATACTGTTCTCCAGAGTACCTGTATCAATTTACATTACCACCAACAGTGCAAGAGGGTTCCCTTTTCTCCACACCCTCTCCAGCATTTACTGTTTGTAGATTTTTTGATGATGGCCATTCTGACTGGTATGAGGTGATAAATCAATGTAGCTTTTTTTTTTTTTAGAAGATAGGGTAGGAGTTTATTAATTAATTAATTTATTTTTGCTGTGTTGGGTCTTTGTTTCTGTGTGAGGGCTTTCTCTAGTTGTGGCAAGCGGGGGCCACTCTTCATCGCAGTGCGCGGGCCTCTATCGTGGCCTCTCTTGCTGCGGAGCACAGGCTCCAGATGCGCAGGCTCAGCAGTTGTGGCTCATGGGCCTAGCCGCTCCATGGCAAGTGGGATCCTCCCAGACCAGGGCTCAAACCCGTGTCCCCTGATTTTGCAGGCAGACTCTCAACCACTGTGCCACCAGGGAAGCCCGATCATTGTAGTTTTGATTTCCATTTCTCTAATGATTAGTGATGGTGAGCATCCTTTCATGTTTTTGTTGGTAATCTGTATATCTTCTTTGGAGAAATGTCTATTTAGGTCTTCTGCCCATTTTTGGATTAGGTTGTTTGATTTTTGATATTGAGCTACATGAGCTGCTTGTAAATTTTGGAGATTAATCCTTTGTCAGTTGCTTCATTTGCAAATATTTTCTTCCATTCTGAGAGTTGTCTTTTCGTCTTGTTTATGTTTTCCTTTGCTGTGCAAAAGCTTTTAAGTTTCATGAGGTCCAATTTGTTTATTTTTGTTTTTATTTCTCTAGGAGGTGGGTCAAAAAGGATCTTGCTGTGATCTATGTCATAGAGTGTTCTGCCTACGTTTTCCTCTAAGGGACTCCAGCTTTTAAGTGAATTAACATTTCCCAATGGCTCTTGCTCTGCATCCTAGGAGGTAACAACAACCCACAGAGATTTGTATTTATTGCCATCCAACTTCTACATCTCTCCCCTACATCTCATCATTTCACCAAACATTTTTTTTTAAATCTTTATTGGAGTATAATTGCTTTACATTGTTTTGTTAGTTTCTTCACCAAACATTTTTTTTAAAATCTTTATTGTAGTATAATTGCTTTACATTGTTTTGTTAGTTTCTTCACCAAACATTTTAAAGCAGGAAAAACAGCTTGGATATTTGCAAATGCCTTGGCAGATTTGGCAAAGCACTCCAATAAGCATCTGGTAATGTCTGCAGAGAGGATTCTGTGGGTCTCGTGCTGTGCAATCTGAGTTTGCTGTGCAAACAGGCCTCTCCCTATAAAAGATTCCAAATGATAATAAGGAAAAAGGAGATTCAGCAAAGGAGACTGATAAGTGGCTGTAAAGACATCATTGATGGAGGAAAGGAGGAGGCAGAGGAATAGAAGAATGGCAGAGTGTCTTCTGAAAGATAGTCTTCCTTATAAACTTTTTAATTTTAAAAATGATATGACCACTCAAAACATCTGACAAAGAGAAAAAAAAAGTCATCCATAATTGCAAAGCTTAACAAAATCTTCTTGCTGAATTACAATTTTTAGGATTTCACCCTACAGATCTGCTTTTCCACTTAGTCACTATCATTGGGGACATATATTATGCCAGGTCTTACTGTCATTTCTTTGTATTCCTATGCATGATCTTAATTTTTCCTGACTCACTGTCTTCTCTCTTGGCCATTTTCTTCAGACACGGTATGCACCTTTGCTACACACTTGTTTCATGGCTTAGGCGTCCTCTGAACCAAAGTTATTAAATTTAAAGGGCTCACAAAAACTGCAAAACGTGCTGTTGCCACTCTTTTTAGAGGGCCCTTGTGTCTTTTTTTCCTGCCTTTTCCTGCCTCTATAACTTTCCACTCTGCACAATCCATGACTGATTACTCCTGGAAGAGGAAAATAACTTTTTCTCCCTGGTAGAAGGAAGAGCTATTTTCATTCTTTTAGTGTGAAAGCCATGTGTTTTCTCATTGGCTTCCATTTGTGTCTTCGAAAAGATTCCCCCTCCCTTTGCAGAAATTCAAACCGGTGCTCTAAATCACCCTTTCTGTTTCCTCTTTCAAATACCTTACAGAAATTGTACAGCAAACCAAGAGAACTGTCTACTCCTAAGGTTATAGTTACACTTGTTAGAGGCCTTGACATTGTAGAGTCAAGTACTTCTTACGAATACACACAGGTTAAACATGTAATATGGACAAATTTTAAGGAAGTAAGGATTCAACCTTTGGGACCTTCATGTGATACTTGGTTTGAGTCACAATGAATCAAATCATGCACACTGAGATGTACATATAAATCACAACCCTGTTGCACAAAACATCACTTTTCTTTCTTTAATAAAATTACATCTGACTCTAAGCTCCAGTCATTAGAATGATAAGATCCTTGAGATCAGTTGTTACTGTTTTTTGGGGTTTTTTGGCAGGGGTGGGTGTGGTCTTTCCCCACACAAACGTGAACTTAGAAGAACCTGTGGGAAACCTAAAAAATGAGGGAAGAGTCTGACTCTTATAGGCCATTGTGGCCACTATACTAATTTCCTACTGCCATTATAACAAAGTACCAAAAACTTAGTGGCTTAACACAAATTTATTATGTTACAGTTCTAGAGATCAGAAGTCCGGAATGGGTCTCACAGGGTCAAAATCAAGGTGCTGTCAGGGCTGCATAGCTTTAGGAGGCTCTAGCAAAGTACCTATTGCCTTGCCTTTTACACCGCCTAGAGGTTGCCCACATTCCTTGGCTCATGGCCTGCTTCTACCTTCAAAGTCAGCAATTACATCACTTGGACTTTTGCTTCTGTCCTCACATCTCCTCCTCTGCCTTTTCTCCCTTCCTTTTTTCCTGTTAGGACTCTTGCGATCACATTGGGCCCACCCAAATAAATCCAGAACAATCTTCCCATCTCAAGATCCTTAACCACTTCATATCTGTGAAGTCCCTTTTGCTATATAAGGTAACAGTCACAGATTTCTGGAACTGGGATGTAGGCATCTTTGAGAAATTATTTTTCTGCCTGTGAAAGCCACCATTCTCACCTCTATTATGATGCCACTGTCAACACTTACTGTCTCCTGCCTACCAGACACTGCTGTCCTGGGTGCCCAAAGAAGCCCTTCACCATGGTTCTCTCTACTGAAAACAGTCTCAGCCACAGATCCTGCCACTGTCTTCAGTGGCCCACCTTGGTGTCTAGAACTATCCTCCAGACACTGACCCAGTGAAGCCCTGTATCACACAAGATGTAGATCTCTACCATTCATGGTAATCCCCCAAACCTCAGTCTCAGTAAAGCTAACTGCCTCTGTGTTGTGCAGAGTTGTCCTCCTTCTCCACAACACCCATCACCTTCCTTCTCAAAGGTTCTTCATATCCCCCACAATCATGGGTGTGGGATTGTCCTCAGATGCTTGACAACCTCTGATTTTGACAGCAAAACAGAAAATTTTTTAATAAATCCCTAAGACAAGGGGCATAAACTCAGACCCACTGATGGTTATTGTTCTTCTTGAGAGGGATTAAAACAAATAATTCCTTTTGCTTTAAAGTTACTACAGAAATAAGAAAAAAAAGACATGAATATTTTAATAAAATTTCTTGTCTCACCTATAAGAATGGGAAATTCCTAAGATAAAAGTGAACAAAGGCAAAGTATTAGAAATAGGTGTCATTAAGCAACAATATCATATAAAACAGATTTAGCAGAATTTAATTCAGTCCCATTTCTGGGAAAATACAAAGAACCCCATTATAACACTGATATGAGACAGGAAGAGTCAATCCACAATATAAGAGAGTTTTTCTTTTATATTCAATTGCAATTCCAGAGTCATACCTTGACCAATAGTATTTTTTAATCTATAGGATTTTTTTTTTACATTGGTGTTCTATTCCTGTTGAAAATACTACAAAAGAGAACAAGAACAAAAAAGTTGGAAAAAGGAAGGGAAGTGAACAACAGAAAAAAACTATTTTGTAAACAAGTCTTAGAAAACACAACAATGAACACACCACATCTTTGGAACTGTAGTGTTTCTCTTAGGAATGTAAAAACTAAAATATGTATCAAAAGGGCTGATGGAGCCAGAGAGAGAGAGGAATAAAAGGTTTAACGCTTGGCTATCCAAATGTTCCAGTTCCATTATAGCAGCTTTATTTGTACTAGTTAAAAACTGAAAATAACCCATACATCTGTCAACAACAGAAAAATAAGAGGAGGCAGGATAAAGATGGCAGAGTGGAAGAACCCTGAGCTCACCTCCCTCCACACACACACCAAAACTGCAACTATATATAGAGCAACTCTTACTGAGAACAACCTGAAGACTAGCAGAACAGCTTTTTTACAACAAGGCTGTAAAGAAAGAACCGCACAGAGTCTGGTATGAGGGAAGAAGAAGTGATTTAGTTGGGACCCACATACTAGCAGGTGACCCAGAAGAGTAGGGGGATAGCCTTCCTGGGGAGTGAGGGATTCAAGCCACATTTTAGGCAGCCCAGGCTTGGGGTCTGACACCAGGAAGATGAGCAACCTTAGCAGCTTTTAAAACCAGTGGGACTTGGCAGAGGGCTGTAAAAAACCGAGACTCCACCCTTGAATAGTGCACACACAGACTAACTTGATGCCAGTCCCAGTACACAGGCAGCAGAATGAAAACTACCTGGTGGTGTGGCCAGCCTGCCAGGACCACACCAGCATGACTTCACCATTGCCAGTGAGCACACTCATGAACCAGGAAAGGAACAAAGTGAGCTGAGAAGTTTGGCTCCAAGCCCTCAGGCTCTGGCCATGCCCCCAGTCAAGGTGGAGACAACCATCACACTGGGTAGAAGCCCAATGCCCTCAAGGATCCTGCTTCAGCCCTTTGGGCCAAAGACCTGTCTCCAGTTGGGCAGCAATTGCCATTGAGCCTAGAAGAAGACCCAGCTCATAACTGGCTCTGGCTCTAGCCCCTCTGACTCCAGCCTTACCTCCCACAAAGGCAGAGACTGTAAGTGCACCTAAAGGAAGACAAAGAATGTGCTCACTTCAGATCAAGCTCTTCCATCAAAGCCACTGGGCACATGCAGACTGCACAGGGATACTCTCACACAAGTAAACACCTTCAAGACTGGGATAGATAATTGTTTCACCTAATTTCATAGAGACAAACAGAGAAAATTAACAAAATGAGAAAAAAGATTATACTTCAAATAAAAGAAGAAGATAAAGCACCAAGGGGAAAAAAAACCCTAAAGAAACAGAGGTAAATAATCTACTTGATAAAAAGCTCAAAGCAATAGTAATAAGAATGCTAACTGAACTTGAAAAAATAGACTAACACAGTGAAAACTTCAACAAAGAACGAGAAAATATAAAAATGAACCAGTTATAGCTGAAGAATACAATAACTGAAATGAAAAAATACCAGAACGAATTAACAGCAGATTAAGTGATATGGAAGAGTACATAAGTGATCTGGAAGACAAAATAGTGGAAATCACCCAATCAGAACAGCAAAAAGAAAAAAGAATTTTTTTTAATGAGGATAGTTTGAGGGATCCCTAGGACAACATCAAGCATACTATTGTATTATAAGAGTTCCAGGGCTTCCCTGGTGGCGCAGTGGTTGAGAGTCTGCCTGCCGATGCAGGGGACATGCATTCGTGCCCCGGTCCAGGAAGATCCCACATGCCATGGAGTGGCTAGGCCCGTAAGCCATGGCTGCTGAGCCTGCACGTCCGGAGCCTGTGCTCCGCAACGGGAGAGGCCACAACAGTGAGAGGCCTGCGTAACGCAAAAAAAAACAGAGTTCCAGAAGGAGAAGAGAGAGAGAAGGGAGTAAAAAATGTATTTGATGAAATTATGGCTGAAAACTTCCCTAACCTGAAGAAGAAAATAGATGTCCAGATACAGGAGGAACAGAGAGTCCCAAACAAGATGAACCCAAAGAGACTCATACCAAGACATATCATAATTAAAATGGCAAAAGTTAAAGAGAGAATTTTAGAGGCAGCAAGAGAAAAACAAAGAGCTACATACAAGGGAACACCCATAAGGCTATCAGCTGATTTTTCAGGAGAATCTGATACTCTCCCCAGCAAGGTTATCATTCAGAATTAAAAAAGAGATAAAGAGTTGCTCAGAAAAGAAAAAACCAAAAGAGTTCATCACTACTAAACTGTCCTTACAAGAAATGTTAAAGGGTCTTCTTTAAATGAAAGAAAAAAAAAAGCTATAACAAGAAATAATGAAATACAGGAAGGGGAAAACCCCACTGGTAAAAACATGTAGATCAACAAATTTTAAAAGCTAGTACAAAGATTAAAATACAAAAATTATGAAGTCAACTCTAACTACAATAAATAGTTAAGCAATAGGCATGGAGATGTAAAATATGACATCAGAAACATAAAATGTGGTGGGGGGAGTAAAAGTAAAAGATGTAGATCTATTGAACTTAAATGACTCTAAGTTTAAAATAAGTACATATAGTTATAGGTCAACATACATGAGCTCCATGGTAACCACAAATCAAAAACCTACAATGGACACACAAAAAGTAGAGAGAAAGGAACTCAAACATAACAATAAAGAAAACCATCAAATCACAAGGGAAGAGAAGAAAAGAAGAAAAGAACAGAGAAGAACTACAAAAACAATATACACTACCAAACGTAAAATAGATAGCTAGTGGGAAGTAGCCACATAGCACAGGGAGATCAGCTAGGTGGTTTGTGACCACCTAGAGTGGTGGGATAGGGAGGGTGGGAGTGTGGGAGACATAAGAGGGAAGAGATATGGGAACATATGTATATGTATAACTGATTCCCTTTGTTATAAAGCAGAAACTAACACACCATTGTAAAGCAATTATACTCCAATAAAGATGTTAAAAAAATCAGAAAACAAGTAAGAAAATGGCAATAAGTACATAACTATAAATAATCTCTTTAAATGTAAATAGAGTAATCAATCCAATCAAAAGGCATAGGGTGTCTGGATAAAGAAAAAAAAAACCCATATGTATACTGCCTACAAGAGACTACTTCAGATCTAGAGACACACAGAGACTGAAAGTGAAGGTATGGAAAAAGATATTCCATGCAAATGGAAACAAAAAGAAAGCAATACTCATATCAGACAAAGTAGACTTTAAAACAAAGTCTAATAAAAGACAAAGGGCATTGCATAATGATAAATGGGTCAACCCAAGAAAAGGATATAACATTCATAAACTTATATGTACCCAACATAGGAACACCTAAATATCAAAAGCAAATATTAACAGGCATAAATGGAGAAACTGACAGTAATACAATAATAGTAGGAAATTTTAACACCTCCCTTACATCAATAGAGAGATCATCCAGACATAAAATCAATAAGGAAACAGTGGCCTTAAATGACACATTAGAGCAGATGGACTTAATAGATATCTACACAACATTCCATCCAAAAACATTGGAATATACATTCTCTTCAAGTACACATGAAATATTCTCCAGGATAGATCACATGCTAGGCCACAAAACAAGTCTCAATAAATTTTAGGAGATTGAAACTATTACAAGCATCCTTTCCAACCATAACAGTATGAAACTATAAATCAATTACAGCAAGAAAAATGGAAAAAACACAAACATGTTGAGACTAAACAACATGCTACTAAAATACAAATGGATCAATGATGAAATCAAAAAGAAAATCAGAAACACACAACTTTCTAAAATCTATGGGACATAGCAAAAGCAGTTCTAAGAGGAAAGTTTATAGAGATCCAGGCCTACATCAAGAAACAAGAAAAATCTCAAACAAGCAACCTAACTTACCATTTAAAGGACTTAGAAAAAGAACAAACAAAGCTCAAAGTCAACAGAAGGAAGAAGATAATAAAGATTAAAGTGGAAATAAATAAAATAGACACCAAAGAAGAAAGGATCAATGAAACCAAGAGCCAGTTTTTTGAAAAGATAAACAAAATTGATAAGTCTTTAGCCAGGTTCAGTAAGAAAAAAAAGGAGAGAGCACCCAAATAAAACTTGAAATGAAAGAGGAAAAGTTCAATTGATAGTAAAGAAATACAAAAGATCATAAGGGAATATTACAAACAGTTATACGCCAACAATTAGGACAATCTAGAAGAAATGGATAAATTCATAGACACATACAATATTCCAAGACTGAATCAGGAAGAAACAGATCAGCTGAACAGATCAATTACTAATATTGAAATTGAATCAATAATCAAAAAAACTCTCAACAAACAAAGGTCCAGGACCAGACAACTCCACAGGGGAATCCTAGAAAACATTTAAAGAAGACTTAATATCTATTCTACTTAAACTATCCCAAAAAATTTAAGAGGAGGGAACAATCCCAAACTCATTCTACCAGGTAAGCAATATCCTGATAACAAAACCAGAGAAAGACACTACCAAAAAAAACCCCAAAATTACAGGCCAACACCTTTAATAAACATAGATGCAAAAATTCTCAACAAAATATTAGCAAACTGAATTCAATAATAAAAAGGATCATACACCATGATCATGTGGGACTTATTCCAGGGTTGCAAGGACAGTCCAATATGCACAGATCAATCAATGTGATACACCACATTAACAAAACACAGGATAAGTATCACATGATCATCTCAATAGATGCAAAAGAGTGTTTGATAAAATTCAACAACAATTTATCATAAAAACTCTTATCAAAGTTGGTATAGGGGAAAGATATCTCAATATAATAAAGGCCGTATATGAAAAGTTCATGGCTAACATCATACCCAGCAGTAAAAAAAAAAACAGAAAAAATTTCCTCTAAAATCAGGAACAAGACAAGGATAACCACTCTTATCATTTCTATTTAACATAGTATTGGAAGTCCTTGCCACAGCAATTAGACAAGAAAAAGAAATAAACGGCATCCAAATTGGAAGGGAAGAAGTAAAATTGTCACTATTTGCAGATGACATGACAGTATATATAGAAAATACTAAAGAATCCACCAAAAAACTATTAGAACTAATAAATGAATTCAATAAAATAGCAGGATACAAGATTAATATAAAGAAATCCTTTGCTTTTCCATATACTAATAACAGAGTATAAGAAAGAGAAAATAAGAAAACAATCCCATTTACAATCACATCAAAAAATAAAATAAAATACCTGGGAATAAATTTAACCCAGCAGGTGAAAGACGTATACTCTAAAAATTATAAAACACTGATGAAGGAAAATGAAGATGATAGAGATAAATGGAAAGATACTCTGTGTTCATGGATTGGAAGAAAATTGTTAGAATTTCCATACTATCCAAAGTAATCTACAGATTTAATGCAAATCCTATCAAAATGTCATGATATTTTTCACAGAACTAGAACAAATAATCCTAAAATTTATATGGAACCACAAAATACTCCAAATAGCCAAAGCAATCTTGAGAAAGAAGCACAAAGCTGGAGATATCAGCTTTCTGACTTCAGACTATACTATAAAGCTACAGTAATCAAATCACAATAGTACTGGCACAAAAACAGACACATAGATCAATGGAACAGAATAGAGAGCCCAGAAATAAACTCACACACATATGGTCAATCTACTACAAAGGAGGCAAGAATATACAATGAGAAAAAGACAGTCTCTTCAATAAATGGTGCTGGAAATACTGGACAGCTACATGTAAAAGAATGAGATTAGAACATTTTCTTATACCATATACAAAAATAAACTCAAAATGTATTAAAGACCAAAATGTAAGACCTGAAAACATAAAATTCCCAGAAGAAAATATAGGCAGTACACTCTTTGACAAAGGTCTTAGCAATACGTTTTTTGGATCTGTTTCCTCAGGTAAGGGAAACAAAAGAAAAAATAAACAAATGAGACCTAATCAAACTTAAAAGTTTTTGCAGAATGAAGGAAACCATCAACAACAAAAAAAGGTAACCTACTGAATGGGAAAAGATATTTGCAAATGATATGCCTGGTAAGGGGTTAATATTCAAAACATATAAAGAACTCATAAACACAACATCAAAAAAAAAAAACTTGACTTAAAAATGGGCAGAGAACCTGAATAGGCATTTTGCCAAAGAAGACATAAAGATGGATAACAGGCACATGAAAAGATGCTCAGCATTACTAATCATCAAGGAAATGCAAATCAAAACCATGATGAGAATCACCTCATGCCTGTCAAAATGGCTATCAATAAAAAGACCACAAATAGCAAGTGTTGGCAAGGATGTGTAGAAAAGGGAACCCTCGTACACTGTTTGTGGGAACATAAATTGGTACAGCCACTGTGGAAAACAGTATGGAGTTTCCTCAAAAAATTAAAAATAGAACTACCATATGATCCAGCAATTCTGCCTGGGTATATATGCAAAAAAAATAAAAACACTAATTTGAAAGATATATGAACCCCAATATTCATAGCAGCATTATTTACAAGGCCAAGCTATGGAAGTAACCTAAGTGCACATCAATAGATGAATGGAAAAAGAAGATGTGAGATATATATATATGGAATATTACTGAGCCATAAAAAGAATGAAATTTTGCCATTAGCAATAATATGGATGGACCTGGAGGGTATTATGCTTAATGAAATAAGTCAGAGAAAGACAAATACCATATGTTTTCACTTGTATGTGGAATCTAAAATAAAAATGTTTTTATTAAACAAATATAATAAAACAGAAACAGACTCACAGAGATGGAGAACTAGTTGTTACCAGTGAGGAGAAGAGTGGGGAGGGGCAAGAAGGGGGATTAAGAGACACAAACTACTAGGCATAAAATAACTAAGATATAAAGATGTAATATACAGCACAGGGTATATATCCAATATTTTAGGAGGTATTGCTTTATAATATATTAATATCCAATCAGTATCTCTTCATTACTCCTCTTTTGCAATGTTCTTCAAATTTATGGTACGAGCATAAGCCCCCACATAACTAATTTTCCATGTTGATAAAAATTTTTCCCGTTTTTTTTTTATGTTTGATCATTTCCATGGGAAATTTTTTTAACATCTTTATTGGAGTATAATTGCTTTACAATGGTGTGTTAGTTTCTGCTTTATAACAAAGTGAATCAGTTATACATATACATGTATCTCCATATCTCTTCCCTCTTGCATCTCCCTCCTTCCCACCCTCCCTATCCCATCCCTCTAGGTGGTCACAAAGCACTGAGCTGATCTCCCTGAGCTATGCGTCTGCTTTCTATTTTACATTTGGTAGTGTATATATGTCCATGCCACTCTCTTTGTCCCAGCTTACCCTTCCCCATCCCCGAGTCCTCAAGTCCATTCTCTAGTAGGTCTGCATCTTTATTCCTGTCTTGCCCCTAGGTTCTTCATGAGCTTTTTATTTTTACTTTTTTTTTAGATTCCATATACATGTTACAAAAAATTTCACAATCTGTATGGAAACACAAAAGACCCCGAATAGCCAAAGAAATCTTGAGAAAGAAAAACGGAGCTGGAGGAATCAGGGTCCATGGGAATTTGACAGAAGTGGTGTTAAAAGTGAGCTCTTGATTGTATAGTTCAGTTATTTGATTCTGAACAGAATATTTAACACAATTTTGTTTATTTCTAACTTAATTCAGTATTTTTTTTATTAAAGTATAGTTGAGTCACAATGCTGTGTTAGTTTCAGGTATACAGCAATGTGAATATATGTATATAGATATAGATATGTTCTTTTTCAGATTCTTTTCCCTTATAGGTTATTCAAAATATTGAGTATTTCCCTGTGCTGTACAGTAGGTCCTCATTATTTATCTATTTTATATATAGTAGTGTATATATGTTAATCCCAAACTCCTAATTTATCCTTTCCCCTTTAGTAACCATAAGTTTTCTATGTCTGTGGGTTTATTTCTGTTTTGTAAATAACTCCATTTGTATCATTATTTTTAGATTTCATATATAAGCGATATCATATGAAATGATAATCCAGTATTTTTAACTTCCAGAAGATTTTTTCCAGCTGGTCATCTCTTGCCTTCCAATTTGCAGATGAACCTAGTCATTTAAAAATGAATTATTTCTGCTTGTTCATCATAAAATATTCCAATTTATGAAATTACATGAAACTATAGTAGTTTGTTCCTGTCTTTTTGCTAGTCTACCTGAAATTGATTACTCTTCCATATAAACTACAGAATAATTCCCTCAAATTCTAATTAATCCAGCTAGTATTATTGAATTATTGAATTCAATACATAGATTAATTGGGGAAGCATGAGCTCCTTCCCTATATTGACTTTTCCAATCCATTAATATGGTACATCTTTTATTTTGCCTTCCTCCAGGAATCCTGTCCGTTTTTTATTTAGTTTAATCTTATTTTATATTTTTATTCTTTGAGTATCTATCTGTTCCCTTTTACCTTAGGAATGCGTCCTAAGGTAAAGGCGAACACACCCAGACCTTCATAAAGCAGCAACTTGGAACATTTACATAGGGTGGCCATTCATCTTGATTTGTCTGAGACTGTCTGTCCCAGGGTAATAATTAATAGTGCTCCCTTTCACTCTTGGAAGTGTCCTGATTTGGACAGCAAATTATATGGTCATACTTAGGTTTTTGCCAAGAAGGACTTCTAAATCCATATTTCATTTTTATAGCTATAGTTAAAAGAGGGATCTCAATTTTCAACTGTGTTTGAATAGCAGGTTAATCAATCCAGATGTGTAGTGTGACTACAGACTAAGGATTTATTGCTCTAGTTTAAAAACTATATAAGAAGATATAGGCCACTGAAAGAGGACAAAAGCAATAGAAATTACTGCAGTCAGAACAAAGAATTACTAGGAAAAAATGAGTAAATGAAAAAGAAACAAGAGCGCTAGGAAGAAAGTTATAAGCCTGATATGACTTTAACAAGCCTCAAATATGCTTATTTTATCTGTTAGCCCTAAATCTCATTCTTTTCTATTAACACATGGCTCCCAGATCCCAGCAAAATATCACTCACACAGGTATTTTGGGGAATCCTACATGGTGTCTCATCTGAGCTCACAATCACTCCTATTTGCCTTGATCTGCTCCAGGACAAAAGCCTGCTCTGGGCTACTTGGAGATAGCTTTCCTGCCACTATCAGCCATGTGGTACCCACTTTACAGAATTCATATTCCTCACAAAAGCACTATCTCCCAATAAGGCTACAAACACCAACTCCCCAAAGTGTTGCTGTACCCTCCAGATTCCTCAATGTGCCCAAGATACATTTTGAGGTAACAAATGTGAGAAAAATATTCCTTTTAATATACTTCTTTTGACAAATATTTATTGTGGTAGCGCTGTGCTGATCACTAGGGCTATGATGGTGTGCAAAAATGGACATGGTAACTTTACAAAGAGCTTACAGTTTAGTGAGAAGAATCTCTAACACTTATTGATGTTTATAGTGTGAAAGGAACTATGCTAAATATTTTACTTGTGTTTTCTCTTTTATTATCACACAACTAGGAGGTAGGCATTTTTATTATCACCATTTCGTAGGATATTGCAGTAGGCTGAATAATAGCTACCCAAATTTTCAGGTCCTAATTTCTGGAACCTGTAATTGATATTTCATAAAGGAAAACAGACTTTGCAGATGTGATTAAGTCAAGGATCTTGCTGTGGGGAGATTATCCTAGATTTCCTAGGTGGGTCCTAAATCCAATCATAAGTGTCTTTTATAAGTGGGGGAGGTAGAAGGAGATTTCATACACCAGAGAGAGAAAGAGAAGGGGTTGGGAGGGGGTGGGGAGGGAAAGGGATGTAAAAAGAGGCAGAGCTTGGAATGATGCAGCCATGAGCCAAGGAGCTCTGAAAAATGCCACCAACCACCAGAATCTAAAACAGGCAAAGGACAAGTTCTCGCCCAGAGCCTCCTAAAGAGAGCATGCCCCTACTGACATCTTGATTTTGGAATTCTGGCCTCTAGAACTGAGATAATAAATTTCTGTTGCTTACTGAGTTTGTGGTAATTTGCCATGGCAGCTACAGAAAACTAATAGAGATGGGAAACTGAGGCTTAGGGAAGTAATTTGTCTAAGGTCACGAAGCTAGACATTTGGAGAGCAAGGGTTTAAAGTCAAGGAAATTTCTCCAGGGCTCTTTCTTAGCTATTAGGCTAAGGCCAACATACCTTCTGGGCACCATGTCGCAATGTCTGTGTCCCAGAATCTTAAAGAATGTTTCTTAAAAATAACCTATTCTGGGGCTTCCCTGGTGGCGCAGTGGTTGAGAGTCCGCCTGCCGATGCAGGGGACATGGGTTCGTGCCCCGGTCCGGGAGGATCCCACATGCCGCGGAGCGGCTGGGCCCGTGAGCCATGGCCGCTGAGACTGCACGTCCGGAGCCTGTGCTCCGCAACGGGAGAGACCACAACAGTGAGAGGCCCGCGTACCGCAAAACAAAACAAAAAAAAAAAAAATAGCCTATTCTGGCAGCCATTTTCTTTATATAGTTCTGGTAGAAATATTGGGGGCTGGGTTGATAGATAGGGACAAATCCCTGCAATACTCTCCATGCTTCTTCTCTTCCATTACTTCTGTGCCCTTCTGCTTCTGTCTTCTCTCCTTCCACCAAAAGAAAATCCTCATGAAAACAGACTTGTAAATCAACATCTAGTGGGTCCAGCAACAGTCCCACAATTAGAAGAATGAGTTCAAATAATAATGCCCTAACTTTACATTATCTGTCAAAAAATATCTCTAAGATAATCAATAAACCCCCTAGATAGATAAATAACAGCTAAAAAAGGAAAATGGAAGACAAGTAATAGGAATATTCTCAAGGTAAACTAAGCTAATCTCTGGGTTCTTTCCTTACTATTATATTTTACATGTTTATGTATATCCAGTATATGCAAGATCTTGCTTGTGATGCAATTATTCTGGTACTTCCATCTACACTTTCCAACTTAGTGAACTGACCATTTCTTCAAAGAACATCACTGAAATATGCCTCATGCAGAAACATTTCTAGGGAAACTTTGCACAACTGAGAATCACTTTTTTTGTTGTTGTTAACAGAACTGATATGAGGTGTCTCCAGAGCAAGAGATTCAATTCTATGAAACATTAGGAAAACAAGAAATAGTTCTATGTTTCAGAATATGAAGCAAAGGGGTTCATTTTACTTCATCTTGGGCTTTGAGCTCAATAGACCTGTCTGATTGCCTCTGAATGCAATGTTGCAGCACATAGAGATACTTTTTTATTTCATACATCATTTATAACTTCTACAGAAATTCTACAAAACTAATATACATTATTCTTCCAAACCAAATAAGCAATATCCTAATTTTGTTATTCTACTGGTTGCTGGGACTTCTGTCCAAGCATAAATAGCTTACATTTCTATAAATAATACTCGAAAGTTTTCAAAACACTATCAGCCAGTTTTATGTTGACCTGGACTCTCCTCGGACTGTTTCTATATTTTCTTTCTCCTTCTACCTTCTAAATACAGACGTTTCTTCAGGTTTAATCCATGATCCCTTCCTTTCTGTATGTACACAAATGCTTTTCTTGTAACCATGATGACATCCATTGCCTCAAATATCAATTGTACTCAAAATTCTCTCCTACACCTGATTTTTTAAAGACTTTAAATAAATAGAAATTACTCAAGATATCTTTAACATGATACTAGCATCACACTTAATAGGAAACAACAGTGGTGTTTCCCCATTAAAGTCAAAAATAAGGTAAATACAGTAAATAATTCTACAGTTATGTTTACATTGTTCTGGAGGAACTAGCCAATACAATTAGGCAAGATGAAGAAATGACAAGTATAGAAATTGTAAAGGAGGAGGTAAAATTATCTCTCCTTCAGGTGACATGAATTAGCAGGGTCACCATGTTTCACAGCCCCAGGGACCACCCTTCCCATTGTATTCTAGTTGTGCTGGGTGGTGAGCTGGCATGATTGTACACCTGGAAAACCAATAGATTTTACTGAAAAATTTTTATAAGCAGTAAGAGAATTGATTAAGGTGACTGGGAAAAAATAACATATAGAAAGTAACAGCTTTCATGTATAAAACAATATTAGTTAGGATATGTAATACTAGGAAAGACCCAATTTACAATAGCAATTTAAAAATATCAAATACCTAAGAATAAACCCAGTATTAAAAGGGCAATATGAGACTTTTGGTTTCCATTCTAGCATGTAAGGAGCTTGGAAGTTGTCACTCTGCCGTAACAAATAAAAAGTGAACAAACTAGGGGCTTCCCTGGTGGCGCAGTGTTTGGGATTCTGCCTGCTAATGCAGGGGACACGGGTTCGAGCCCTGATCTGGGAGGATCCCACATGCCGCGGAGCGACTAGGCCTGTGAGTCACAACTACTGAGCCTGCGCGTCTGGAGCCTGTGCTCTGCAACAAGAGAGGCCACAATAGTGAGAGGCCCGCGCACCGCAATGAAGAGTGGCCCCCACTTGCCACAACTAGAGAAAGCCCTCACACAGAAACGAAGACCCAACACAGCAAAAAAAATAATAATAACTAATTAATAAACTCCTACCCCCAACATCTTAAAAAAAAATGAACAAACTAAAAAATTAACAACTCTTCTCAGATCTGTCATAGAAGTGACATCACAGAGCAAACCATTCCTCCAAAGATTGGAGAGACAAATAGGAGGTTACAGAGAATCACAACTTACCAGAGCAGAAACCTCCCTAGGAAACAGCACCAACAGGAGAGGCCACAACAGTGAGAGGCCCACGTACCGCAAAAAAAAAAAAAAAAAAGGAAAAACAAAACCAAAAAAAACAGCAGAGAATACTCAAGAACTGTGTGACAACTACAAGAAGTATAATATAGATATAATGGGAATACCAGATAGAGAAGAAAGACAGATAGGATGCAAAAATCCTCAACAAAACATTAGCGAACCAAATTCAACAATACATAAAATGGATTATGCACCATGATCAAGTGGAACTTATTCCAGGGACACAAGGACGGTTCAGTATCTGCAAATCAATCAAGTGATATACCACATTAACAAAATGGAGAATAAAAATCACATGATCATCTCAATAGATGCAGAAAAAACATTTGACAAAATTCAACATCTATTTATGATAAAAAACCTCTCAAGAAAGTTGGTATAGAGGGAAGATATCTCAATATAATAAAAGTCATTTATGACAAACCCACAGCTAACATCATACACAATGGTGAAAAGCTGTAAGTTTTCCCTCTAAAATCAGGAACAAGACAAGGATGCTGACTCTCATAATTTCTATTTAACATAGTATTGGAAGTCCTAGCTACAGCAATCAGACAAGAAATAAAAGACATCCAAATTGGAAGGAAAGAAGCAAAACTGTCACTATTTGCTGATGACATGACACTATATATAGAAAACCCTAAGGACTCCACAAAAAACAACAACAACAAAAAAAAATAACCCACCTATTAGAACCAATAAAGTAATTCAATACAGTAGCAGGATACAAGATTAATATACAGAAATCTGTTGTTTTCTATGCACTAATAAACTATCAGAAAGAGAAAGCAAGAAAACGATCCTGTTTAAAATTGCATCAAAAAGAATAAAATACCTAGAATAAACTTAAGCAAGGAGGTGAAAGAACTATACTCTGAAAACTATAAAACACTGACGAAGAAAAATGAAGATGATAAAGATAAATGGAAAGTTATTCTGTGCTCATGGACTGGGAGAAAATTGTTAGGATGTCCATACTATCCAAAGTAATCTACAGATTTAATGCAACCTCTATCAAAATACCCATGACACTTTTCACAGAACTAGAACAAATAATCCTAAAATTCACGTCAAACCACAAAAGACCCCAAGTTGTCAAAGCAATCTTGAGAAAAAAGAACAAAGCTGGAGATATCACACTCCCTGGCTTCAGACTATACTACAAAGCTACAGTAATCAGAATAGCATGGTACTGGCACAAAAACAGACACATAGGTCAATGGAACAGAATAGGGAGCCCAGGAAAAAACCCACACACTTATGGTCAATTAAATTATGACAAATGAGGCAAGCATATACAATGGAAAAAAGGCAGTCTCTTTAATAAATGGTGCTGGAAACACTGGACAAATACATGTAAAAGAATGCGATTAGAACATTTCCTCACACCATATACAGAAATAAAATTGAAATGATTAAAGACCTAGAGATAAGAGTGGAAACCATAAAACTCCTAGAAGAAAACATAGGCAGAACATTTTGACATAAGCTGTGGAAATATTTTTTGAATCTGTCTCCTCAGGAAAATGAAACAAAAGCAAAACTAAATAAATGGGGTTTAACTAAACTTAAAAGTTTTTGCACAGCAAAGGAAACCATTGGCAAAACTAAAAGACAACCTACTTAATGGGAGGAAGTACCATCCAAAGAAGGTATGCTAAGAAAGGAGAAAAATAAAACTACATAAAAAGCTCATTTCAAACCACAAAATGTAGAAAAAGAGTGGTATACAAAAGTAATAAAAAAAGGAGTAGGTCAACCTTCAACATAATAAAGCCCATATGTGACAAATGCATAGCTAACATCTACTCAATGGTGAAAAGCCAAAAGTTTTTTCTCTAAGATCAGGAACAAGACAAGGATGTCCACCCTTGCCACTTTTATTCACCACAGTGTTTTTATTCACCATAGTATTGGAAGTCCTAGCCAGAGCAATTAGGCAAAGGGAAAAAAAGGGCATTCAAATGAGAAAAGAAAAGGTAAAACTTCACTATCTGCACATGACTTGATACTATATATAGAAAACTGAAGACTCCACCAAAAAACTCTTAGAATTAATCAATGAATTCAATAAAATTTCAGGATACAAAATCAATATACAAAAATCACTTGCATTTCTATACACTAAACTATCAGGAAGAGAAATCTAAAAAGCAATCCTATTGACAATTGCATCTAGAAGGATAAAATACCTACAACTAAATTTAACCAAGGAGGTGAAAGACTTGTACACTTAAAACTCTAGGAAAATGATAAACAAAATTGAAGAAGACACTGATAAATGAAAATATATTCCATGCTCATGAAGTGGAAGAATATTGTTAAAATATCCATACTACATAAAGTCATCTATTGATTCAATGCAAACCCTATCAAAATTCCAATAGCATTTTCAACAGAAATCGAACAATCCTAAAATTTGAATGAAATCACAAAAGACCCAGAATAGCTAAAGGAATCTTGGGAAAGTATAACAGTGCTGAAGGCATCATGCTTCCTGATTTCAAACTATATTACAAAGCTATAGCAATCAAAACATTATGGCATTGGCATAAAAACAGATACACAGATCAATGGAACAGAGAGCCAAGAAATAAACCCGTGCATATATGATCAATTAATTTATGTTAAAGGATCCAAGAATATACAGTGGGGAAAAGACAGCCTCTTCAACAAATGGTGTTGGGAAAACTGAACAGCCACATGCAAATGAAACCATCTCAAACACTATCTTACACTACACACAAAAATCAACTCAAAGTGAACTAAAGACTTGAACATAAGACGTGAAACCATAAAACTCCTAAAAGAAAACATAGGTGGTAAACTCCTTGACATCAGTCTTGACAATTTTGGGGGGATCTGACACCAAAAGCAAAGGCAAAAAAGTAAACAAGTAGGACTACATAAAACTAAAATGTCTCTGCACAGCAAAGGAAACCATCAACAAAATGAAAAGGCAACCTACTGAATGGGAGGTTGCCTATAATATTTGCAATTTTTTAAATATTTATTTACTTATTTATTTTTTTAGTATTTATTTTGGCTGCCTCAGGTCTTAGTTGCGGCATGCAGGATCTAATACCCTACATATTCAAGCATACCTTGTTTATAGTGCTTCTCTTTATTGTGCTTTGCAGGTATTGCTTTTTGTTGTTGTTACAAATTAAAGGTTTCTGACAACACTGCACTGAGCAAAATTATCATTGCCATTTTTCCAACAGCATTTGCTCACTTCATGTCTCTGTGTCACATTTCGGTAATTCTTGCAACATTTCAAACTTTTTCATTATTATTATATTTGTTATGATGATCTGTGATTAGTGATCTTTGATGTTATATTGCAAAATAGATTATGACTCACTGAAGGCTTGGATAATGGTTCGCATTTTTAGCAAGAAAGTATTTTTAATTAAAATATGTACTTTTTTTAGCTATAATGCTACTGCACACTTAATAGACTATAGTATAGTCTATATAAACATAAACATAACTTTCATATGCACTGAGAAACAAAAAGATTCATGTGACTCACTTTATTGTGATATTTGCTTTATTGTGGTGGTCTGGAACCAAACTCACAATATCTCCAAGATATGCCTGGATAAAAAACTCATACAACTCAATAGCAAAAACAATCTAATTAATAAATGGGCAGAGTATCTGAATAGACATTTTTCAAAGAAGACATACAGAGGCCAACAGGCACATGAAAAGGTGTTCAAAGTCATTAATCATAAGAAAAATGCAAATTAAAACCACAGTGTGACACCACCTCACACCTATTAGAATGGCTATTAACAAAAAGACAGGAGATAACAAGTGTTGGTGAGGATGTGGAGAAAAAGAATCCCTGTCCATTCTTTTTGGGAATATAAACTGGGGCAGCCACTATGGAAAACAGTATGCAGGTTCCTCAAAAAGTAAAAAATAGAGGTATCATATGATCCAGCAATTCCACTTTTGAGTACACATCCAAAGGAAGTGAAAACAGGATCTTGAAAAGATATCTGCACTCCAATGTTCACTGTAGCATTATTCACAATAGCCAAAACATGGAAACAACCTAAGCGTCTGTCAATGAATGAATGGATAAAGAGGATGCAGTATATATGTACAATGGAATGTTATTCAGCCATGAGAAAGAAGGAAATTCTGCCACTTGCAACAACATGGATAGACCTGAGGGCACTATGCTAAGTGAAATAAGCCAGACAAAAAACAACACTGTATGCTACCATTTACATGTAGAATCTAAAAAAGCTGAATTCACAAAAACAGAGTACAAAAATGGTTACCAAGGGCTGGGGTGGGGTTAGAAGAAATGGGGAGATGTTGGTCAAAGGGTACAAACTTCCAGTTATAAAATGAATAAGCTGTGGAGATCTAATGTAGAGCATGGTGATTATAGTTAATAATACTGTGTTATATATTTGAAAGTTGCTAAGAGAGTAGATCTTAAATGTCCTCACCACACAAAAGAAATGGTAATTATGTGATGTGTTAGAGGTGTTAGCTAGCACTATGGTAGCAGTCATTTTGCAATATACAAATGTATGAAATCAACATGTACATCTTAAACTTATACAATATTATACCTCAATTATACGTCAATAAAACTAGGGCAGGGGTGATGCTCTCAGAATAGGTAGCTTGCAGAAAATTTATAGATACCATCTTTTCTTTTTGCTTTCCTCAATTGTAGTACTCATGATAAAAGCTTACATCAAATGTTCAAGTTTCTTAAATTTCAGTGCCCTTCAAGAATAATAACATGGAGATGATAGGGTACAGCATAAACTTAATAAGTATGTAACTTGATGTTGTTTATTAGATAGTCTAATTTTATATTTACAGTAGGGGTGAGATTGCTTAAAAGCAAATACACAAGAGCGTGTCTAGAAAATTGGTGTTTCAAAAAAAAAGTATTAAAATTCTCTCTGCCTTCTTTGTACTATCAGAGATAGAATAAATACCTTACCTAGTTATCTGGTGCTGAAGAGACAGATGGCTTTATTTTGTCTGTCTACACAGTTCAAAAAAAGATAGTCCAGTAGCTGTCACTTTTCTAATATTATAATATGTGAAACACAAGAACAACTGTAAAAGGGGATTATTCCAGGGAAGGAAAAAGATCAAATGGTTAATAAAAAATTCATTTTATAAGATGATACCTTTCACAGATACAGTGTTAGCTTCTGAGTTATTTTACATCCTATGGAGGTCACAATTATTTCCACCACAGGAGAGGGAGAGGGAAAGAGAGAGAAAGAGAAATTTTATATCAAAAAGTACTCCTAAATTATGAGACCTTTCAAGATTTGAAATGTAACTTATGTTTTCATATCAGATAAATGAACTTTGTTAATCTGGTGAGCTAGTATATAATTCAATCTGTACGTGACATGTAACATCTTTTTCTCAGTAGATTAGTTGTACTTTAAGAACACTTGTAACTAATTCAACAGTTTAGTCTGCTTGTTTTATTTTTATGTGTCTTTAGTAGCTTGTGCTCACATATGTACTAGCTTTCCACATTACTTTCCACATTAAGGGTGGTTGAAGGTTACTGACAAAAACATTTTGATAACTTAATACACAATATTTGAAGTTGGAAAAAGGTACTTCTTATAGATGATTGATTTGGACTTTACTGAAATGCAGAGAGAGGAAATCAATTTTTCCCCCTGAATAAGGTGATTTAATTAAGCTGCTTGTAAACAGAAATACTTTCCTGGAGACTCCCAACATTAATTAGACTAATTTCACTAGGTGACGATCCTTCAGACTTGAATAGGAAAGGAAAGTCAAACGGCTGTTTTCTCATTTTTACAAGACTCTTTTCCCACATGTTACTCTTTCTGAAATCAGAATGTGATTAGTAATGAGAGGCAAATTTAATTGGGCCTTTCACTCATGATCCCCCTTCTCCCTCAAAAAGAGCTACTACCAATTTGATGATGCACGTTAGAATGAATAGGGACTTAAAACCCAAGAAACATAGATGAACCTATTTACAACTAGGTGGACAAGGGAAGTCAATTTTTAAGAAGAATAAGCTGACAGAAAGCAGGGGTAACGTCATCCTTGCCTAAGAGGATGTTGTGCCTCACGGCATCGTCAGGCAGACCGGTACTTCTTTCTCATCATCTTGCTCCGCTTCCTCCAGCATCACTATCATTAATTGAACAACTACTTGTAGCAGGCACTGTCCCTTTAACAAATGACCTTCACATGTGTCGTTTAAATCAATTTGTCCTCAGTCCTAGCTGCATCTTAGAGTGTCAAGAGCTTTTTACAACACAGCCACCCAGGCCCATTACAAACCAGTTGTTTCAGAATCTTTGAGGGTAAGCCCTGAATATCTGTATTTTTTAAGTCTTTCCAAGTGATTCTGATGCACAGTGAATGCTGAGAGTCACTGTTTTTCTGTGCTGCCCCCAAACACCAACAGGTACTTGGAACAGAAGCTACACTGACTTATGTCATATGCTTTCCAATCTAAAGAGATAACACTTCCTAAGATTTAGAAAGCACAAGAGAAAAAGAGCCCAATAAAAGAAATCACTCTCCTAGTATTTTTAAAAGAGGAGAAATGACCGCAGAATTAATAGGTTTGAAATTAATTTTTCTGAGAACAGCTAATAACATTAATAACTACCAGGTCCTCAAGCACTCAGCCTTGGACTCCAACTTTCAGTATATTTGTCATTCATTATAATTAGTGTCAAATTTTTAGTCACATCAAGCAGATAAAAGATGCTGGTTGCTGGTAGCTAATTGCCACAGTGAAACCAAGTGACCATTTGGAACCCTGAGGTTCCATGCTCCATAACCCAAAGTATTCCCGGAAATATACCTCTCGTCAGTTGCTCCCCTTTACCATGAGTCCCATTTTAGAAGAATGTGTCACTTGTTATTAGTACCCTGGCTCATCAGAGGTGCCTCCTTGGCAGCCTGTGCCTCATACAGTAACTTTCATCTGTTTCCTACAGCAGTATCCCTTTCCCTGAGGGACAAGCTAATAATTTCACCCGCCCTGACATCAAATTCTCTTTCACCAAAGTAGCTTCTGAGGAACACCAACAAAATGCCCAGATTCTAAAAGAATGTGTTCTGTTTTCTCCTTTCTCTCAATTTAGAAGATGTTGCATTATACACAGTGTGTGAGAGACCCTGAGGGACAACTTTTTCAGCATTCCGTTGGAAAATGGACAGAGGAAACATATTTTCTTATTCTGATTATTTTTGGCATGGTACAGTTTTAGCAACACGTTCATTAGCAACGCACAAAATCTTTCAGTAAAGGATTTTACCCCATGTGCGAAGTACATGATGGCACCATCACACATTCATTGAAGAGTGACCCACACAAAGGCCATATGCTATTAAGCGCAGAAAGCATGCCGGATCCTGCGCACGTATGTGGAGGAGAGACACTGTTCTAAACAGCTGCTACTTCATTCCTTTGCGGTCGACACTTCTAATTTTCTTAGGGCAGAACTGTGCAAATGCTTAGAATTTTTTTTTCTTACAGATCCACAATGGCAGAAGAGGTGCTGGTATACCATGGACAGTTTCCTTCAGGAGCACATTTAATTTCTAACCAGGACAATAACAAATTCGATATACAGATAATTGTATAGCTTTTCCTTCCACATTTACTGAATGCAAACCTTGTTTATTTACTTCCATAATTTTATTCATGACTGATAAGAGAAATATTTATAATGAAGGTTTAAAGACAACTGTGTTAGAGAAGTAAGGCTTAAATATTTATTTCTAATCATACGTGTGTGCACGTGCGTGTGTGTGTTGGTTAATCAGTCAATAATCAAGAACATACTGAGCACCTTCTAGGTCAAAACACAGTGAGTCAGGGAATCCAAACAGTTCTCAGTCACAGTACTCTTCAAGGAACTTGCAAGAGAGTAAAGGAGATTTCCACCCTAAAAGTAATTGTTTTCAGAAATGGTTTGTAAAGAAGACAAATTAGCAAGCTGAGCACCCAGTGAAATCCTGAATTCCTGTGCCTGAGCCCTGGTTCATCATTATTAAAATAAATTATCTGCTGGTGACACATAAAATACCTAAAACCAAGAAAAAGAATCATTTTTGTTGCTACAATATCTGTTACCATAATGCCAACTAGCTTATAAGGGATGAGTTAATGAAGGAGAGATATCAGGATAACACAGAGGTTATACTGGTTTATATATGATTGTTTCCTCACATTACCAATTTGTGCCAGCCAGTATCAGCAGCTGAACTCACGCAACACTAGCACAGCCGAGTACAGCAAGCCACTGTACACATGGCCCATGTCCTTCCTCCTGGCTCAGTTCAGTCATGTACTCTGTCTTGGAAGAGTTATTGCAGGTCCTCCCAGATCTTCATACATTTTGCTCATCTCCCTAACTCAGCAGCCTTGATCTCGCATTCTATCTTCCCTCCCATCATCAAAGTGCCTTTTTTAAAGTAAAGTCCTAAATTCACTGTAGTATTTTTTAGGAATTTTAAAGTCTTTTGAAACTATCCTAAAATGTATAAAAGGATTATTCTTGTTTTCATCAGTGCTTTGGTCACAAGTTGCATAGGTTTTGAATAATCTGCTCCCAACCAATTTTCCCCATGAGTTCTGGTACTTTTAGTGCATGATTTTTCAGGAACACACGTATAGGCCAAATGGGAACTCAAGGAAGGCACATCACTCTGGGTGCTGGAAGATGCTTAGGGACCGTGTTATAGCTACAGAGCCTGATTCAGATGTTAAAGGAAGAGTAGGACTCAGTTAAGCACAGAGGAGGCAAGAGGTGGGAGAAGCAGTAGGCGCAGAGGGAGAAGCCATTCACGCAAACCGTGTGTGCAAAACCATCAGTAAAATGAGATCAAATAGGGGAAACATATTTTAAATGAGGTTTGCCCAGAATATAAAGGCCTAAGATCCTGAAGTTCCTTCTATAAAGAATTAAGAGGGGGCTGCCCTGGTGGCGAAGTGGTTGAGAGTCCGTCTGCCGATGCAGGGGACATGGGTTCTGTGCCCGGTCCGGGAAGATCCCACATGCCACGGAGCGGCTGGGCCCGTGAGCCATGGCCACTGAGCCTGCGCGTCCGGAGCCTGTGCTCCACGACGGGAGAGGCCACAACAGTGAAAAGCCCGCGTACCGCAAAAAAAAAAAAAAAAAAAAAGAATTAAGAGCCACTGGAGACTTTAGGGCAAAGGTGAGGGCTAGAGTATTGACAGAGCAATTCCCTTTTGGTGCAGCAAGGGCTTCTGAAAACACTGTAGTCTATCCCCATTCTTTTATGTTAAAAATAACTGAGGTCCGGGTAGGTGACTGACTTATTCATAAGAACATTTATTCATGGCCTGTATCTCCTGGTTCCCAGGCCAAAGTTCATATGACAATACCCATGTAGCACAAAAGGAATTAAAAAAATAATATGATGACTACTGCAATAGTCCAAAAGCCAGTGAGGACCTGCACTATGAGGTATCATTAGAAACAGAAGGGAGGGAATATATTCATAAGACCTCATGAATAAAGGATCCATATCTAGGCATGGCAAATGACTAATGAGTGATCAGTACTTCCTTAAGTAGAAACTTTATATATGTCATTCTGCACCTAACAAATTACAACAGGTAATTCATGTCTCTCTTTTGTGATATTACATAAACTATTAAGGTAATATTTGCAGCATTGTAGGGTCAACATGTAGACAGTATGTGGCTCATCTCTGAAAAATAAGATTGGAAAAAGGCAAAAGGGAAAGCTGTATAGGATGGTGGAATTATTCCATGAAGCTGGACCAAGACCATCTTCTGCTCTGCGTTTCCCAGGAAGGAAGTAACCGAATAAGAAGACCCTCCCCCCTCCACGATCTGGCTGACCAGGAAGAGAGAGAGTCAAGTAAGACACCCCGATTGTGTGAGGAAGCCAATCTTTCAACACATGGCAGCAAACCACACCCACGGAGCATTTACACAGCCTGAGGGCAATATGCTACCTGGTGTAATGAGGTGGTCCCTTAGGGAGACCTCAGCAGAGTGGCATTTCCTTGGTGAAGTGCAGTTTTTATAGTCTAAAATTATTTTGTCAGTGTACCCGGAGTTCATCATTTTCTAAGGGACTAACATAATTCTCTTACGTAAACCAAACTCAGAAAAGACTGCTGCCTTCACCAAAATGCCAACGAGAAAAAGTGGGCTCAATACCCAGGGTCACTCATCAACGAGTACATTCTCTTTGAAAATCTATTTGGGAAGCCAAACATAATCAGAAAATTGTGCAGCGTGTATGAAAGCAGAGGAAGGGGGATGATGCAAATGACCTTAAAGCCCGTGAAGCAAGGACAGCCTCAGCATTTACATGTCCATCGACGAAGTTCTGCCAAACAGGCCAGAACACACAAGTTCACTGGTTACGGCTGCAGTGAACTGGTTTCAAAGAAACATTTTCATAAAGTGTTTCATAAAGAAGAAAAACTTTGAGTTAGATTTTTGAGCCATTATAAGCAGCAACGTTAAGAGCTGCAGTTAGAATCTTCATATGATAAGTGAGTTTAAAATATTCAGAGGAAAATTTTACTTTGCTGAAAGTTCGTGTTTGTTGAAACTATTCTATGAACTCTTTCCAGGTAATTTCAGATTAATCTGATAACCATTGCTAATTAGACTATGAAGGAAATTAGTGAATTAATTGTGGTTATCTTGGAACAACTGTCTCCCAGAAGAAAGGAGGCTTGCTTAAAATGGCTTACTTCAGAAATAGAGAGAAAAATAGCAAAATTGAATGGGAAGTCTGGAGAGAGAAACACAATATTATTAGAGAAAAAGCAAACTCCTTAATACTGCCTATAAATGTAACTTATGGAAGAATATTAGACTAAAACTAAAAAACAGATGTTTCATTCAATTAAATTTATTTAAAGTGTACTATTAAAATTAATAGCACAGAAATGTACATCAAATTAAAATCTTACATAGTCTCTGCAAAATCTTATAACTCTATGTTTGACCAAGTTTTCATCATTCCTCCAAACTTGACTTGGAACTTTCAGATGTTTTCAAATTTTTCATCTTTCTTATTAAAACAAGCTTCCATTTTAGTCTGATACAATGATAAAAGTATCAATATAAGGTAATGAGTTTTGCTGTTTGCTAATGTTGCCAGGGTACTCCCCTGTCAGATGATTTCAGGTTTTGTGGAGGAATTTTCTTGGAAGAAAACATACAAGCTTAGCAAATTGCCTAATTTGGCTGCTATTTCTAAGAGCTTTGGATTTTCCTTGTGACTTTGACCTTAGAATGTAGCCATCTTCTTATAGATCCTTCTCTTCATCTTCATGGTGACCCTTTATGAGAGCAATAAACTGTCAGGCTGGTCTTTCTGAATACAGAAAAAATGACTTTATTGTAGGGATGAGGAGATATGTGGGCACAATATATCCGCAAGAGGAAATATAATCTCAGAGAAGACCCAAGTTCAGCTTTGTCTCTCCTTCCATTAGAAAGAATTCTGACTGTCAGGTTAATTCATCCTACCATTTCCCTAGTCTGAAATACTCCTGCTTGGAACTTGGTAGCTTCTTTCTTTGTTTTCTTTGCATTTTTTTTCCTTTCCCATCCCCACCCCCTTTTTAGGTTGAATTCTTCTCTTCTAGGTATTCAGACAATCTTTCCATCTTAGTTCTTTAATTACTACTCTCACTTATCTACCAATACAGCACATAAATAGTTCCTAGGCAAAAGGACTGTGCTAGAGATTGGTGACAATATAAAAATATAAGACATAGACTCTGGCCTCCAAATGTTATACTCTAAGTAGAAGGATAAAGCAGGTCCAAAATACAGTTAAACAAAAAACAGATTATTCAAATAGATTCTATTCCACCAATATTTAAGGAATGCAGAAAGTAACTTCTAGAATTCAGAGACTGAGAAGATGAGTGTGGGCGAGGGGAACTTGTAGCAGTGTGGGATGAAGCAATGACACCCTAATTTGGGGTGGCAGACCTTTTGACACTGCCAAATTCTCAGTCTGAGATAGACTATGGCACCTTCCTGCCATCTAAAAATTGGCACTTGCCATCTGCCTCTACAAGGATTAAGTCACTAGTCACTGCAGCCACTGACCTTCAACACACCCTGAAAGGAGTTCAGGGTGGAGATCAGGAATAAGGCAATCTGTGTTCTGGGAAAAACTGGCAGAACAGGCCTTCAAATTGTTAGATATTTTCAGGAGAAGATTTTATGAGCCCAAGTTCTTGTATCTCCTCATATCTAGAAAAGCACTAAAATCATCAATGGTAAGATCTGCTCCTCATGACTAGCAGCAAGCCTCTGCCAAAATGTGTGCCTGACTGCACGTCCCCCCCTTCACTAAAATCATATATAATACTGACCTTCCCCCCCTACCTCTTTGGAGCAGTTCCTCAGAGCTATCAGAGACGCTGTCTCCCAGGCTATAGTCTTCATTTTGTCCCAATACAGCTTAACTCACAACTCTCACATTAGGCATTTTTTTCAGTTGACATTCCATAAAAACCTTTTCTAAAAGATTCTGTAGGCAGTGTAAAATAGAGAGTGAGAGCCTGAACCCTGAGAGTCAGATCATCCACTTTACTTCCTGAGTCTGCTACTCAGCAACTACAGGCAAGTAACATAACCTCTCTGTTACTCAGTTTCCCCATCAGTAACACAGAGTTGTGCTAAGGATAAAATAATATATATATATAATACTTAATACTGTGCCTCACACAGAGAAAGTGCTATATGCATGTTTGTTGTTATTGTTGTATTGTTGTCATTATTAATGGCTGATGATGCCAAGGGCCTCTAAAGTCATATATAACCTTCTAGCAACACTCTTGTCCACAAAGATGTGGATCTTGTCTTGAACGCACAAGACATGTCACTCTCCTTTTTGAGTAACCAGATTCAATCAACACAAACAGTTATTGTGATGAAGGGAGTTTAAAAGAGTGTAAGGAGGAAGGAAGAGAAGAGGGAAAACAGGTGATGGTGATCACATCTCTAAATTCAGATCATACTTTCCAAACCAGCTCAAACTATAAGCCCTTGAGCCTTGATTTAATCACAGGATGTGCACAGCTTTCATCTCTTTATGTATTGGTAAAAATTCACAAATTCTAAAGTAATTTTCTAAAAACTTTCTTTGCCTCCAACTTCCTTAATTTCAAAAGCTGGCTCCAAAGCACAGTTTGTTTTTCTAAGCACCTTTCTCATTTGCATGTAAAACTCTACCTCGTGTTACATCCTTGATGAATATCAATAGGATGCTTTAACTTTTATCATTATGAGTCCCAGAAAAATGCCTTATACTTTGTTCTTTCATGCCTTGACTGGCATTTAAAAGCATTGTTGGTGAAAGCATTGTTGGTGAATGCTTTTTGGTGACAGCTGGAGTGGGTGAACGTCTTCGATGTTTAGCATGAATGCCTCAAAATGTAATTTTTATGGAAGCATTTGGAGAGAGAATTCAAGAGCTGGGAGTGCCCATGAGACAGAAAGGCATGATATGTTCAGATGTAGATGAGAACTGCAATCAGTAAATGCTGGTGTGGTGGAGGGTGTAGGGGGACGGCAATAAGTTGGAAATCAAGTCTTTGTTTACTTTCAATGTGCATTTCAACATCAAGTTTATGTGTCACTCTGTTAAGGAGACCTAGATAGTTCAACTAACCGGAAATAATTAGCATGTGAAACACTTCAGAGGAAAAGCAAAACAAAGATTGAAAGTATCATTTTTATTATCATCATCCTTATAAGGATAGAAACAGTATTTGTGCTGTGTAGCAAGTACTTTGAAACGTTTCAGATCTTGAGAAAGAAAATATATTTGACAGCCCACTGAAGAACCCCTATAAATCTGTATCATTCAAAAGTCAAAGAGGGCTTCCCTGGTGGCGCAGTGGTTGAAAGTCCGCCTGCCAATGCTAGGGGACACGGGTTCGTGCCCCGGTCCGGGAAGATCCCACATGCCGCGGAGCGCCTGGGCCTGTGAGCCATGGCCGCTGAGCCTGAGCGTCCGGAGCCTGTGCTCCACAACGGGAGAGGCCACAACAGTGAGGGGCCCACGTACCGCAAAAAAAAAAAAAAAGTCAAAGAAATACAGAGAGCTTCCACAGAGAGAGGAAAGAAAGACAGAGAGGGGGAAATGGGAGTAAGCAAATGGGAAAGGCAAGTTAATAAACACATCAGAACTGAACAGAGTAATATTTTTCCCCTTGTAGCTGAATATCAGCAGTGGGGAGATCAGAACTGGTTTCTCCTCATTCCATTTTAAAGTTCACCATTACTATTCCAATTGTGGAAACTGCTGAAAAGAAGTGAGAACATTGCAAATCCAACCTACTCTTTAAAAATCTTTAAAATGAGGCAGAACACAGAATTTAAATCCTGGATTTAACGGATGTGTGGGACTGTGGGTCGTGTAACAGCATTAAAGTTAAGAGCATCAGAATGACCTAAAGTCCTGGTATTATTCAGAAGGATAATAACAATGTTTATTAATTTCAGATTAAGTTAAATATGATACATATGTGATTTAAAATAGCTAGGATAACTACTAAAAGAATATACATGGACTACATACATTTCAAACAGTAAAGAGAGATTAGACAGAGTGAGAAAAAAAATTCCAGAAGAATGTGTAAAGAAAAAAAGAAGAAAAAGCATAATAATCAGATAAATAGAAAACTCATAACAATATACCAGGCAAATATTAACCAAAAAATGATGTAGCTATACTAATAACAAAAAAAAACAGACTTTAAGACAAAATATAAAACCAGAATTAAAGATGGTTGCTACATAATAATAAAATGCTCAGTTTACTCATGCAAACCTAATAACATGGTCTTACAGTAGATAATAACAAAAACTGATAAAAATACTAGGGGAAATCACATTGGGGGATTTTTCACAGGCTTTTCTCTTTTTAATCAAACAAGAAAAATATAATCAGGAAGGTACAGGTGATTTAAACAGTATAATTGACAAGTTTGATGATGATGAACATGTAGAGAATATTAGACACTACATTTGGAGAGTAAACCTTTATTTTTCAAGTATATATGGAACAGCCCAAAATTTGACTGTGTACTTCACCAACGGAATTAAGTTACAAATCAATAACAAGGAGATGTTAGAAAGAAAACATAGGAATACTTTCTAAGCAGTGAGGAAATGAGAAAAAAATCATAATGGATATTAGAATATGTTTATACTGAATGATAATACAAATGTCATGTATTAAAACATGAGGGGAATATGCACCCCAGTAAATACTTATATTAGAAAAAATAGTCTCATAATTAATGAGAGCTACCTAATAAGGTAGAAAGGAGCAGTATAACAAACGTTTAGAAAGTTATAGAAGCAGGAGTTACAGAGTTCAGTGAATTCCACCCCCGAAGAAATAAGTATAACATGGCAAATTTGTCTAAATCTGCTATAGCAGGACTCTGGAAATTGACTAAAAGCAAACAACAAATGAAGAAACGTTTATTCGTAAAAAACTGCTAGAAATGTGGGTAAGAACAGTGTCAATCTGGGGCCTTCGTGGCTGGGACTGCTCCTACTCCCCACTCTGTAGCTCACTAAGTGAGAATGAAAGTTTTCCAGGGTGGGGCTGAGCATGAAAACCAGCCAGTTTGCTGCCATAAAGAAAGGATTTGATTTGGGATCAGTGATGAAAAGCCCTGCTAAAAACATTGACACTAGAAGTATCACACTTAGTAGGAAAAATCTACAGATCTGTGGCCTGAGTAATTGGTTTTAGTTGGGGTGAATGATGGACCACCAGAAATTCAGTGGGAAGGTCCTGGAAATGAGAGAGCTATAGGAGGACTAGACATGCTCTCTGTGAATTTCTGGATCACTGTGAAAATATGTGCATACACAGGGGAACTCCGAAAGAGCCAAGCATAAAATAAAAACCAAGACAGACTTGATAAGTGGCTGAACACTAAATGAACTCCCCAACCCATATCCAACCAGACCCATCACCAGAGGGTAAAAGACTTACCAGATTTGAGGTGTGTGAGCAAAACCTATGTCCAAATCATTGACTTATCATTAAGCTATGTAAACACTGACATGACCTCTAGGAAGTCAGGCTATAAAAATAAGAATAACACAAGCTATCCACTAGCATTATTATAATAAAAGAGACAGATAATAACAAGTGTTAGTGAGAATGTGGAGAAACTGGAATCTTCATACACTACTAGTATAATTATAAAATGGGGTAACTGCTTTGGAAAACAGTCTGGCAATTTCTCAAGACATTAAACATAGTTATCATATAACCCAGAAATTCCACTCCTAGGTACATATCCAAGAGAAATAAAAACATAAGTACACACAAAAACTTGTACACAAATGTTCATAGCAGGATTATTTGTAAGAGCTAAAAAGGGGAAACAACCTAAATGTCTGTCCACTGATGACACTGATAGTTAATTAAATGTGGTATATCTATAACAGAATATTATCTGGCAATCAAAAGGAGTTAATTACCAATACTTGCTATAATATACATGAACTTTTAAAACATTATTCTAAGTGGAAGAAGCCAGTCACAAAAAAACCATATAATTTCATGTATTTGAATTTTCTAGGATATCTAAATCTATAGAGACAGAAAGTAGATTAGTGGTTGCCTAGGACCAGTGGGCAGGGAAGGTTAAGAGAAAATGGAGAGTGACTGATCGTATATACAGAGTTTCTTTTAGAGGTGATGAAGTGTTCTAAAATTAATTGTGGTTATGGGTGCGCAACTCTGTGACTATACTAAAAATCATTTACTTGTACACTTTAAATAGGTGAGTTGTATGGTATGTGACTTATATTCCAATTAAGTTATTTTAAAAAGTCAAAGTAAAGCAGCAAACTTAACACTGCAAAAACTAGTAATAACACAAACTAAGCAGAAACTTCAATAGCCATACACCACATGGGAAACAGATTGACACAATTTAAGTCCAAACACATTACTAACAACAATAACAAAAACCATAAGGAAAAATAGTAAAATCCAGAGTTGCTACAATGTCCAGTTTTTAATAACAACAACAAAAAAGGAATCATGCAGAGAAACAGGACATTGTGACCACGTACAAAGAAAAAAAAAGCAGTCCATAAGAATCAACAATGATGTTGGACTTAGCAGACAAAGATGTCAACATGGTCATTACAAACACACTCAAAGAATTAAAGAATCTTATATACAAGGCAGCACAATAACTAAAATAAAAATTTTACTAGATGGACACAACAGCAGATTTAAGATGGCAAAAGAATCAAGGAACTTGATGCTAGATCAATGGAAATAACATAGTTTGAGAAAAAGAGAGAAAGTAAGATTAAAAAGAATGAACAAAAACTTAATAGGATAATATCAAGCATACCAACATACATGTAATGGAAATCCCAGAAGGAGAAAGAAAAAGAGAGAGAAGAGCCAAAAAAAATTTGAAGAAATAGTGGACAAAAATATTTGCTGAAAGCATTAATTTGTTTTAAAAAAAAAACGTTTTCTACAGATTCATAAAGTTCAGTGACTTCCAAAAAGGACAAATATAAAGAGATCCATACCTAGATAAAACATATTAAACTGATAAAATTCAAAGAAAGAAAGCAGCAAGATGAAAATGACTCATCACATACCGGAAAACAACCACGTGGTTAACAGCTGACTTCTCTTTGCAAACAATGGAGACCAGATGGCTGCAGAAGAAATATTCAAAGTGCTGAAAGAAAAAAAAAAAACTGTCAACCAATAACTCTATATTCAGGAAAACTATCATTTCAAAAATGAAAGTAAAATGAATATATTCACAGGTTAAAAACAGAAAGAATTTGCTGCTAGTTTACCTAACTTATAAGAAAACCTACAGGATGTCCCTTCAGGCTGAAAGAAATAGCATTAACTTGAATATACTGGACAAAATAAAGAATACTGAAAATGGTGTTCAGTTAAATATAAAACAGTATGAATATATTTTTCTCTTAATTATTTTAAGAAACATAGCTTTGTATAAGCAATATATATAATACTTTTATTGTCTGGTTTAAAACACAAACATACAAACTTACTAAGTAAAATTTTGGCTTTTCAAAATATACCATTAAGAAAATGAAATCAAGGGCTTCCCTGGTGGCGCAGTGGTTGAGAGTCCGCCTGCCAATGCAGGGGACACGGGTTCGTGCCCCGGTCTGGGAAGATCCCACATGCCACGGAGCGGCTGGGCCCGTGAGCCATGGCAGCTGAGCCTGCACGTCCGGAGCCTGTGCTCCGCGACGGGAGAGGCCACAACAGTGAGAGGCCCACGTACCGCAAAAAAAAGAAAAAGGAAAAAAGAAAATGAAGTCAAGGCACAGATTAGGAGAAAATATTTGTTAACCTTATATCTGATAAGGATTTGTATCTAGAATATAAAAAGAACACTTTAAAATTCAATAAAAGAATAACAATAAATGGGCAAATATTTTAATAAAAATGTCATCAAATAAGATATACAAATAGAAGCACATGAAAAGATGTTTTACATCATCGGTCATCAGGGAAGTATTATTTAAAGCCACCATAAAACATTAATCACAACCACAAGAATGGCTACAATCCAAATGACTAAAAATACCAAGTGCTGGCTGAGTATGTGGAGAACCTGAAACCCTCATACATTGTTGATGGGAATGGGAAATTGTGTGACTACTCTGGAAAACAGTTTAATAGCATCTTTAAAAGTTAAACATATAAATATACTTGGGCCAGCAATTTACTCATGGGTAGCCCAAGAAATGAAAACATATGTCCACTCAGAGACATGAATGCAAGTGTTTATAGCAGCATTATTTATAGCAACCAAAAACTAGAAACAACCCAAATGTCCATCTGATGGGGAATGAATAAACAAAACATTTCATATCCATAAAATGGAATATTAATTGCTATTAGTAATAAAAACGAAGCAAACTACTGATACACGTTACAACTTGTATGCACCAAAAAATAGTTATCCTAGTCGAAAGAATCCAGACACAAAAGGCTACATATTAGATAATTCCACTTATAACTGAATAGTCCTATAACCACTTAGGAAAGTGAATCACTGCTTTAAAAATATCTCTCATACCACCAAGAAATCACCTTCGTTGGGTGGCTTTACCTTGCAGTTCTAGAAATATTTTTTAAAACCTTAAAATTCAAGTTCAAAAGACTAAATTCTGAGGATCTGACATATAGTATGGTGACTATAGGTAATAATATGGTATTGTGTACTTGACAGTATACTGCAGAGAGTAGATCTTAAGCATTTTCACCACAAAAACACACAGAGAGTTAACTGTGTGAGGTGATGGATGTGTTAATTACTTGATCTTGGTAATCATTCCACAGTGTATATGTATATCAAATCATCATGGTTGTACACTTTAAATATATACAATTATATTTGTCAATTATTCATCAATAAAGCTTTAAACATTCTATCTTGAAAAACCTTTAATTAATAAGAAGGGACTACTTCTGTGTCCATTTTACAGCAGAGCAGGTATATAGGAACAATGAACTACGGAATAACTGATGTTGAGATACTTATATTACTCATATATTAGTATTATAGATTAATGTGTATTATATGTTTTATGTTATATATAGAAAAAGTATATATGTATTAATTACATATCTAGAAAAATTAAATCATATCTCTACCTCACACCACACACATACAAAATAAATCATTTCCAGGTGAATTAAAAGACAATTCAGTGTGAAATGCAGAATGTTCAAAAATTTCCAAAGATAGAAAATATCATTATGACCTTGGGGTATGGAAGTATTTTTGGTAACAGGATTTGTAGTTTCCATCATTGAAAGACACCAACAAAAAGAGTGAAAACACAAGTCACACTCAAACCACACCACAGATCTCTGCAACCCATATAACTAACAAGGATTAGAACTACATAAATATGTAAAGAACTCCCATAAATCAATAAGAAGATGACAAAACCAAATATGATAATAGCAAAGACTATGAGCAAGTATTTCAGCAAACAGAAAACACAATATATTGAATTTTAACATGAAATATATTTAAATTAAACTCATTCTTAATTTGGGAAATGCAAATTAAAACCATAATGAGATACCATTTCACACCAGATTAACAAAAATTAGAAAGCCAGAAATACCAAATGTTGGAGAGAATGTAATACAATGGGAACTGTCACACACTCTAGTTGGGAGTGCAAAGTAGTCAACCATATTGGAGAAGGGTTTAGGATGGTCTAGTAAAGTCTAACATGTACATACCCTATGATGCAGCAATTCTAATTCTAAATGTATACAATAAAGTACATGTGCACCAGAAAACATGTACGTAGCAGCCCTGTTTGTATTAGGAAAAACTAGGAACAACAAAGTGCACATCAGAAAAATAATAAATATTCACAAAAGGGAATTTGATACAGCATTGAAAATGAATAAACCATAAGCCTAGAGAAATCTCAAAAACATAACTTGAGCCAAAGAGACAAGTCATAGATGAATACATATGGTATGATTCAATTATATTAAGTTCAAAATAAGGCAAATTTAAACATTTTAAGAATAATACATAGGTGGCTGGACCATAAGTAAATCAAGGACTGATTAAAAATCAGGATAGTGGTTACCTCTGACATGGAAAGGGGAAGAATGCTACAGCGAGGGTCATACAGGGAACTTCTAAGATACATATAATGCTCTACTTCTTAAATGGGATACTGGGTACATGGGTGTTCATTTCCTTATTTTTTAAATTGTACATTACAGTTTATATACTTTTTAATGTATGTTGTATTTCACAATTTTAAAAATTGTCTATTTTAAAACTCCAAAACTAATCTCACTCAAAACTTTCCCCACCCCTGTTATAAGCCATTCTTGAGGCCTGGTGGTAGGATGACCAACCATCCCAATTTACCTGGAACTGTCCAGTTTTAGCCCTGACAGCCCCTCATTCTGGGAAACCCTTGATCCTGGGCAAGCCAGGACAGTTGCTCTCCCTACCTAGAGAATCTTAAGCAAAGAGGACAGGACCCCTGCTGCCCCTCCCTTTCCTTGGAGCAGAGGGAATTATGTTCTGCCTCTGGGACCACTCCTCCTCCATCCCTTTTCAGAGCCTTTACTATGATGTTGAGAGGTGGGGAGGTGAGAAAACAAGAGGAAGAACACATGACTCTTACTCACCATTGCCATCTTCCTTTGTTGTCATCACTTCTCTGGCTGAGACTGACTTGTTGCAATGACCCTGGTACAATATAAGCTGGCCCTTGTATAGGGCACATGTGTGAGGATGCCAGCGGAGCCCTGGGGGGGCCTCTCCAGCATGTAATTCCCCTGGATGGGAATTCTGGCTCCAGCTCAACACCTTCCTGGCCTGGGGACACACCCCACTCCTTTTTCTGTTCATACCCTACCTGATGTCCCCTCAACTTGGGAGAAGACAGATGTCTCAAGGCCTGCTTTCTTCTCTGGCTTCCACTTGACTTGGGCAACCCCATTTCATTGCTACACCATCAGCAGGAGTCCAGGCTTCTCTGCTGTTGCCCTCTCTCAGCCATGCCCTCTCTCTCCACTCCCCAATTGGATATTGCTTAGAGGATATCCAACAGGAAAACAAGGTGCCAATCTACCCTTCCATGGCATCACAAATCTTTATGAAAGATTCTCCTGGGGCTGCTCTTATTCCACAAGCATCCTCACCACGGGGGAAGAGGGATGAGCCTCAACACACTACTCGCTACTGGGCCAGCACCAACAGTTCTCTTCCCGAACACTTCCCAGGCCTCTGCTCATTTAGGCATGGAGTGGGATAAGTGAGAAGCAGATGTATGGTAACAGGACTGGTTCTCCTCCACATCTCTGTACTGCCTTGACAGATGTCTGCCACACTGAAGTACTAAGTACATCTTTTTCCATTGGTCTAAAGAAATCATGGCATCAGCACCTCATTCTCTGTGGGACACAGTCTCTGAAAAATAAATACTTCCACGCTGCTTCATGCATTTTGGACATAAATGTCAAAAGACACACTAAAGATCTGTTCCTGATACTTGAGAGAAGATCTCCATTATGGCAACTCCCCAGGTTAATGACACATTTTCAGTAAGATGCTATCACCTGTTAGCAACACGCCCATTTCCTTGAGGAGGTGGTTTTAGTGAATAATGATGTTGTCTACATCAGTGCTTTGCAACCCAGGCTACAGATGAGAAATCCCTGGGGAGCATTTACAAAGTCCTAAGGCCCTGGGCTTACCCCAGGCCAACTGAATCAGCATCTCTGCAGGTGGAGGCCCAGAGCAGGAATTTTTTGAAAGGTACCCCAGTGCAGCTTATAACATGTAAATCATACATCAATAAAGTTCATTTTTTAAAAACTTCCCAGGTAATTCTAATATTACTTCAATAACTTTTATATTAGGCCAGAATAACCTTGGGAGAAAGATTAGTACCATCGTAAAGAACATCCTAATGTGCCAGACCTGAAATGAGCATGCCATTACGCTTTATATGATGTTTCATGGCCTTAGAAAACCGGTTAATTTATAGTTTGTGTTCATAGGGAAAAGGCACTCCATAATCACCAGATTATATTTGCAATATGTGGCACCATTTACATTTAGAGAGAGAATTTCAGTTCCTAAAGCACTTTCATAGCTATCAAAGAACTTTGTTTCCTTTGAGACTCATATCAACTGATGAAAATAGGCAGAGACAAGAATCCTTGATGAAACTAAGACTTCAGTTCAGCTAACTGACTTGCCTAGCTGGTACGCTATGTCCTTTACCTAGAGACTTTCTCTGAACCTCCTAACAACCTGTCAAAAGCTGGAAAATCCAGACCTGTTCAAAGCATCATCTAATATGAAAAAAGGACGAAAGTGAATTCACATCCAAAGCATAGTGATTTGACATTAATGTGTGAGATTTGGCTGCGTTAACAGCTAGTCCTAATCTTAATCCTCCACTGATAATATCCTTCTTCTAGATTTTCAGTCTATCAGTCCCCTAATAAATGTGATTAGCAAACCCTCCATGACTGAAAGCATCCAATGTTAGATATAGCTCCTTCTCTAAAGGGAAAAAATGAAACCATTTGTCAAAGATTTGCTAGAAAGATTAATAGAAAATAAAAATTATATCCAAACATTTAGAGAATGGTTAATTTGAATGAGAAAAAAAAGTAAAATAAATTTATCTAAATAACTCACAACTATGACCACGTATTTTTGACAAAAGCACAAAAGCAATGTGTGTTTTCAATAGCAGGTACTGGAACAATTGAACATCTATACATAAAAATAATAAACCTCGACATGAACTTCACACCTTATACAAAAATTAACTCAAAATGGAGTATATCTTTTGGAGATCGTGATTCCAATTTTGGGGGGTATATACACAAAAGTGGGATTGCTGGATCATACAGTAGTTCTATTTTTAATCTTTTGAGGAACCTCCATACTGTTTCCCATAAAAGCTATAGCATTTTACATTCCCACCAACAGTGTACAAGGGTTCCAATTTCTCCACATCCTTGCCAACACTTCTTTATCTTTTGTTTTTCGATTATAGCCATCCTACCAAGCGCAAAACGATATCTCATTGTGGTTTTGATTTTAATTTCCCTAAAGATTAGTGACTTTGAACATTTTTTCAGATATCTGTTGGCCATTTGCATGTCTTCTTTGGAGAAATGTTTATTAAGACTTTTGCCCATTTTGTAATTGGGTTACTTGTTACTTTGCTATTGAGTTCTAGGAGTTCTTTATATATTGATATTTTGGATATTAACCCCTTATTAGATATATGAATCGAAAGTATTTTCTCCCATTCAGTAGGTTGCTGTTTCATTCTTTTGATTGTTTCCTTGCCTGTGCAGAAGTTTTTTTTGTTTTTTTGTTTTTTGGTTTTTGTTTTTTTGGTTTTTGTTTTTGTTTTTTGGGGTTTTTTTTGCAGTACGCGGGGCCTCTCACTGCTGTAGCCTCTCCCGTTGCAGAGCACAGGCTCTGGATGCGCAGGCTCAGCAGCCATGGCTGATGGGCCCAGCCACTCCGCGGCATGTGGGATCCTCCCGGACTGGGGCACGAACCCATGTCCCCTGCATTGGCAGGCGGACTCTCAACCACTGCGCCACCAGGGAAGCCCCTGTGCAGAAGTTTTTGATTTGATATTGTCCTGCTTATCTATTTTAGCTTGTGTCACATGTCCTTTTGGTGTCATAACCAAAAATATCATTGCTGAGGTTAATGGCAACAAGTTATTCTTCTATGTTTACTTTGAGGAATTTTATAGTTTCAGGTCTTGCATTTAAGTCTTTAATCCATTTTAAGTTGATTTTTATGTATGGTGTAAGACTGGAGTACAATTTTATTCTTTCACATGTGGATATCCAATTTTCTGATAACCATTTGTTGAAGAGGTTATCCTTTCCCCACTGTGTATTCTTGGCACTCTCATTAAACACCAGTTCACTGCATATGAGTGGGTTACTTCTGGGCTCCCTATTTTGTTCCATAGGTCTATATGTCTGTCTTTACGCCAGCACCATACTGTTTTAATTATTGTGGCCTTGTGATATATTTTGAAATCAGGAATTGCGATGCCTCCAGCTTTGTTCTTCTTTCTCAATATTGTTTTGACTATTTGTGGTCATTTGTGCTTCCAGGTGAATTTTAGAATTTTTTTTTTCTATTTCTGTAAGAAATGCTATTGGGATTTTGATGGGAATACCATTGAATTGGTAGATCACTTTGGGTAGTATGGATATTTTAACAATATTAAATCTGTTAATCCATGAATATGGAATGTCTTTCTATGTATTTGTCTCTAATTTCTTTCATCAATGTTTGGTAGTTCTCAGAATTGAAGTCAGGATCTCAAAGAGATATCAACACTCACATATTCATTGCAGCATTATTCACACTAGCCAACATATGGGAACAACCTAAATGTTCATCAATGGATGAACGGATAAAGTGGTATATACATATACAAATGGAATAATATTCAGCCTTAAAAAGAAGGAAATCCTGCCATATGTGACAACATAGATGAACCTGGAGGACATTATGCTAAGTGAAATAAGCCAGCCACAGAAGGACAAATACTGCATGATTCCACTTATATGAGGTATCTAAAAATAGTCAAACTGATAGAAACAGAGAATGGTGGTCACCAGGGCCTGGAGGGAAAGGGAAATAGGGAGTTGTTGTTCAACAGGTATAAAGCTTCAGTTATGCAAGATGAATACTTTTTAGAGATTTGCTGTACATCAGAGTGCCTATAGTTAATTATTCAGTAGTGTACACTTAAAAAATTGTCAAGAGGGTAGATGTCACGTTAAGTGTTCTTAACACTAAGAAAAGGTGGAGAGGATGAGGAAACTTTTGGAGGTGATGAATTACCTTAATTGTGGTAATGGTTTCATAAGTGTCTACATATCTCTAACCTCATCAAATTGTATACATTAAATATGTCCAGTTATTGTTTATCAATTATACCTCAATAAAGGTGTTTTCTTAAAAAGAATTAAAAAATATATAAACAAAACATACAACAGCAACAAAAATGGATTCTAGAACTAAATGTAAAACATAAAATTATAAAACTTTTAGGAGAAATGAGTTGTCACCTAAGGTTAGACAGCATTCTTAGACATGATTCTAAAAGCACTCTCCACACAAGAAAATAATTATTGTGTTTGTGGTTTTTCGTTTGTTTTTCAAATTTTTATGAATTTTACTTAACAATTATTATAGTATTTTTAAACTTTTTTATTGAAGTATGATTTACAATGTTGTGTTAGTTTCAGGTGTACAGCAAAATGATTCAGTTATATATATATATACATTTATATATATTATATATATATATATAAATCTTTTTCACATTCTTTTCCATTATAGGTTATTACAAGATATTGAATATAATTCCCTGTGATAAACAGTAGATCCTTGTTGTTTATCTTTTTTAATATGATAGTGTGTATATGTTAATCCCAAACTGCTAATCTATCTTTCCCCCTACTCCCACTATCCCCTATGGTAACCATAAGTTTGTAGAAAATAATTATTTATTTTATCAAAACTAAGAACTTTTGCTCTGTAAATGCAACTGTTAAAGCTAAAAACAGAGAATCACATTTCAAACAAAGAACTTGTACCCAGAATATATAAAGAATTCTCTAAACTCAGAAGAAAACAACCCAATTAATAAATGAACAAAGACAATAAGTGGGTAAGAGACAATTCACCAAAGAGGATATACAGATGTCAAATAAGCACATGAAAAGTTGTTTCACACTATTATCCATTCAAGAAATGCAAATTAAAACTATGATATATACCACAATACATTCTTTAGGATGGCTAGAATGAAAAATATTGACAATATCAGGTGCTGGCAAAGATACGGCACACCTAGAGTTCTCATTCACTGCTAGTGGGAACACACATTGTATAGACACTCTGGAAGACAGTTTGCCAGTTTCTAAAAAGTTGAACATACACATATCATAGGACCCAGCAACCACACCCATGGGTATTGACAATGGAGAAATGAAAAGTTAGGTTCACATAAATACCTAAATATAAATGTTTACAGGAGCTTTGTTCATAATCACCAAAAGCTGGAAATAACCCAAATGCCTATCCATGAATAAATGCATAAACAAACTACAGTATTTCCATTTAATGGAATATTGGTCAGCAGAGAAAAGGGAAGGAACTGTTGATATATGTAACAACCTGAATGGACCTCAAAAAAGGAAGCCAGCTTCAAAAGATTACCTCTTGTATGATTTTGCTTATATAACATTGTTTGAAAGACAAAACTATAGTGATGGAGAACAGGTCAGTGGTCACCAGGGATTAGGGGGGGAGGAAGATGCTACTATGGGTACAGAAGGAGAGAGTTTATCCTGATTGTGGTAGTGGCCACATGAATCAACTCATGTGTTACAATGCATAGAATTCTACACCACTTCCCAAATTTCAATATATTACTGTATACAATTTTTTACTGTTTTTAATTTACCTATATAGAAGCAGAAATGAACCTTGAGAAACATCCACTTTTATCCCTTTAGTCTATTCTCCACTGAGCAATCAGAGTTGCCCTTTTAAATGCAAATTTGTTCATGTCATGCATCTGCTCAAGACATCCAGGGCCTTCCCAACAATCTTAGAATAAAATCCAAAATCTTTAAGGCCTTTGTGATCCTACCCATGCCCCACTTCCTGCCCTCAATCCTTCTACTCTCTCCCTGGCTCCCCATGCTCCAGCCACACTGACCTCCTTGCTGCTCCTCAAAATATACTCCTGCCTCAGGGTCCTCACATTTGCTGTTCCCTTTGCCTAGAACTCCCTTCCCTCGGATATCACGGAGCTTGCTGCCTCACTTCAGTCAGGTCTCCATTTGCATGTCATTCCTCTAGGGAGGCCTTCTGGGACCACCGTATCTCAGAGAGCAAACCCCCTCACACTGCTTTTTTTTTATTGTTGTGGTTATCTCAACTGATTGATTAAATCTTCTTATTCCCCTCCTACCCACTCCCTCTCTCTCTCCCTCAATGAGGATGGCACTTCTTGGCTTTTTTTAAATGAATGAATCCCCAGAACCTAGAATAGTACCTGGTACATAGCAGGCAATCAAATTATTGTCAAATCAATGAACAGAGTAAAATGACTTTTATCATGTGATTGAGAAAATCACAGGTAACTTTCATTGTCGTCTTTGTCCTCATCAAACCCTGGCCTGGCCATTCACCCTTGTGCATCAGGTGACAACAGCTACTCAGCCCTGCTCCTGTCACCAGTCAATTCTGAAAAGACTCAACTTCCTTCCTCCCTAGTAAACACAGACAGTAGGTTTAAATATATATTAAAATTCACTGGGAGTTATTTATTTTGTTATTAAAATATTACTAAATGTTGTTCTAGCTGCCTATTGTTCACTGTCAATGAGGTTTAAATCATTCTCACAATGTATGAAGAGACACCACTTTAGAGCAAAATCTAAGACTCACTTCTTTGATTTCTGTGCTTGGGGGCAGGGGAGGGTATGCTCAGCCATTTATTTTAGGCATATTTCACAGAATTCAAAAGAGCCCATTTTAGAAAATGACTGCAGCCTCATCCCATTATATCTTCAGAACTAAATTACTTACATTTCATTTTATTCTGAAAATAGCTTGTTATAAGCCAATTCTTTGAACACTGGAACCCTGGAGAGGGATGGAGTATAAAGTCACATTTGTTAAATATGAAGCTCTTCAACTGGTGATTTGTTGTTCTTTCCAGAATTATGGGTAAATGTTAAACTTTGAAATGTCATCTCTTCATTGCCAGATAGCCAATCTTTTCCCGGGAAACTGCTAGTTCTGAGATCACTGATTATATCTTTTCAATTGCACCATATTCCAAATATGAAATTTTAGCAGTTGTAACATGACCAGAATAAAACAGAAAAAGTCTTAAAGCCAGATATTTTATAAATAGGAGATGTCTTATATTAATAAAAATAAAGTCTGTCTTCCTTGCTTGAAAAACATACTATCTTAAAGTTTATTCCTAGTTTTAAAAGATATTTTCAACAAATGGTAAATTTTAAAAAATATTATGCTCTTTATTATAAAGAAGAACCTGAAATAGTTCATTCATGTTATAGTGTTTCTCAACAATGGGAACACTTTAGAACTGTATCATTCTTCAGATTACTGCCTTAGATAAATGTTTTCTTTTATTTCATCCACAGTGTCACAATTTGTGGTTAAAATTACACCTTCCAGGAAAAAAAAAAGTTACTGAGGTGACAATTTAGCTCCTAAGTTAAAACGACATGAACAATCAGAAGAAAATGTAAGGGAAAATCTTCATGACATTGGACTTGGCAATGATTTCTTGGATATGACACAAAAAGCACAGGCAATAAGAGCTAAAATAGATAAATGGAACTACATCAAACTTAAAAACTTTTGTGCATCAAAGGACACAATCAACAGAGTAAGAAGCCAACCTATGGAATTGGGGAAAATATTTCTAAATCATATAACTGATAAAAGGTTAATATATAGAATATACAAGTGACTCCTACAACTCAACAACAAAACATCTAATAACCTGATTTTAAAAAGGGGCAAAGGACTTCGATAGACATTTCTCCAAAGATAATATACAAATGGCCAATGCACGTTAAAAAAACATATTCAACATCACTAATCATCAGAGAAATGCAAATCAAAACCACAATGAGATATCATCCTTCACCCAGCAGGATGGCCACTATCAAAAATAAGAGAAAATAACAAGTGTTGGTAGGAGAGAGAAAATTTGAAACTCTTGTGCACTGCTGATTTTTTTATAAAATCATGCAACAGATAAGGTAAACAGTATGAGTTTCCTCAAAAAAAATTTTTTTTTAATTCCATATGATCCAACAATCCCACTTTTGGGTATATACCCCAAAGAACTGCAGGATCTTTAAAAGATATTTGCACATCACGTCCATAGCAGCACTATTCACAATAGCCACAATAGGTAGAAGCAACGCAGAAGTCCACCAACAGATGAACTGATAAATAAAACATGATATACACATACAGTGGAATATTATTCATCCTTAAAAAGGAAAGGAATCTTGCCACATACTACAACATGGATAACTTTGAGGATATTATGCTAAGTGAAATAAGCCAATCACAAAAAGACAAACACTGTATGACTCTCTTATAAAAGGTATATAAAGTAGGCAAATTCATACAGAGAGAAAGTAGCATGGTAGTTAACAGGATGGGGGAAGGGGCACAAGGGGAGTTGTTTAATGGGCAGAAAGTTTCAAATTTGCAAGATGAAAAATTTTGGAGAGCAGTTTCACAGCAATAAGCATATAATTCACACTGCTGAACTGTATACTTAAAAATGATAAAGATGGTAACTTTCATGCTACCTATTTTTTACCACAATTTTTTTGTAAAGCTACATAAGTGGTTTAATTGGCCACACTGTCCAAAGACTTGGCGTGATCCTTCATGAGAGTGAGGTCTAGACACATGTCCAAGAAAGTCCTCAGAAAGAGAGGCCATTGCTGATACTTCAACGCTCAGCCCAGAACTAAACCAGCATTTGATGGCAGAAAAGTACAAAAAAAAAAATCACTGGTTACCTATGCAATATGATTTAAAGAAAGTCAGAAAAGTTCTGTATGACTCAAAATGTCTGCCCCACAGTGTTTGAAAATCTCTCCTCTGCTTCTGCACACTGCCTCAGTTGCTCTCAGTTAAAAGCTAGCATGTGCTAATAAGCATCTATTTCCAATAGGCAATTAGCAGAAATTAACTTGATCCTATGACATTTTTCCTTCAGCTAACAGAGATTTGACACAATGAGGTATTACTGAGGAAAAAAGGATGTAGGTTTGGGTCACGGGTTACTTTAATAGAAGCCAACTCACATGGAATGCTACAAGTCAGATGCTAGAGACATCAGGGTGGTAAAAAGCACTAGCAAATAGGGAAGAAGACTCATACTAATGAATTGTGCAGCTACACATTTAGAAATTCACTGAGCCTCTCTGGTTCTATGTCCAACAACTGGAGAATTTGAAGGGCTGAGTTTTATTACATTTAAATGCTGGCAAGTTTTAATTTTAAAATGGACTGTTTTTATTGCTTGGCATCAGTGAACAAGATATTTTTCATCTATTTTTAATACCAATGTAGTATTTTATATACTTTATGTGTTTAGTATTTTGATATTTTAATGTATTAATTTAATATCAATACAATGAATTGATGGACTGTTAGGACAATATTCTCAAGGACATGCTGTTAAGGTAAGTTTTACTATAAGAATAGTGGCAATAAAATATCTATAAATGAGAAGTTCAAACATATTCATCTAGATAGTTTTTCTATAGGACTGATCTTTCTAAATTTTTTTTCTGTTAAATATACTGTGCCACCAAATTCTATAGGCCAGTGGTTCTCAAACTCAAACAGGCATCAGACTCACATTAGAGGGTTTGTTAAAATACAGAATGCTGGGACCAGCCCCAGAGTTTCCTACTCAGTAGTTCTGGGGTAAGGCCTGAGAATTTGAATTCCTAGCATGTTCCCAGGTGACACTGATATTGCTGGTTGGCAACTAGAATTTGAAAACCCTTGCTATAAAAATTGTTATTTCTATATAACAAGGTGAGTAAATGTCACAAGAGAAAATGTTGAGTAAAATACATTCCTCATTTTAAAAAATATAATTAAACTCAAATTCACTCATTGTTTACAGGTGACATGGCTGTTTCATTGCCTAGGCTTACAGCTCAGTAGACAGCCTATATATCACAGCATAAGATTTAGCATAAGGTTCTAATCATTTCCAGAATAGCTCTGTTACTGTGTGAAGGTTCAGCCTGAGGCATGTGGGCATACTGGATTTTCATGTTGAGAGTTTTCTGTTATGAAGAGTACATAGAATTCTTTTAAAATTTTATGTCACTTCACAAGTTCATAAATGAATGATAAAACAAAACTAATAGCAATTTGTCCATGAATATGAACCACTGCTAGTAAGTGGTCTGTTCAATGTTGCCTTGAAATATTTCAAAACAGAAATTTGCCTTTATTTCTAAGGTCATATTTAAGTCCTCTGTAGTCGCTTTATTTTGTTTTCTGTGAGGTGATTTATGTGAGAGGCAAAAAAAAAAAACTGAGCATAATCATAAACAAGATGTAAAGGTAACACTAACACTAATTCTTAGCAAGATAACCAACACATGTTCATACTACATTAAGCACACATATATAGCACTTTTTTTTTTTTTAGAGGAAACAGAGTTTTAGCATGTAATATTTTCTTCTCATTTATCCTGTCGGGATTAAAAAGAAATTATCTGGGAGTGTGCAGATCACAAATCAAGACCTTTCTAGGCTAAATTTCTCAGCTTCCCTTTTGTGGACGAGGTTAGTAGACAAGCACCTCAGTAGGCTCTGAGATGACGTCTCAGAGTTGTCCCTGACAATCTTGCCACCTCCTCCCACAAGACTAAGCACGACTTTCATCATGACACATTTCTATGCAGACAGACACCTTGACTGGCTTTGCTTTTCCTGTTGGGAATAATTTGGAAAAACGAACTAAACTTTTAATCATTGCTAATGAACCTGACATTGTGCTAGGTGTTGAGGTCAGATCGCTGAATAAATAGACAGGGTCTCTGCCTTTGTATATCAGGTGTGAGGAGTGTGGACAGGCACCAAGCCTGCAGGGGAAGGCCTTCTGTATCTATATAGCTGTGCCAACCCAGGGGCAGGAAGGGACAGTCATACTATGCCTAACATGTTCTAGGACACAGTATAGATATCTTTTAAAATATTCATTAATGGACTCGGTGTTTTGTGATTGAAGGAAACTTAAAAACTGCCAGACATAGTCCTCTAGAGTCATTCCACCCACAAATATTATATGAACTGCCAGAAAATCCACTCAGATGACTTTGATTTCCTCATAAATGGCAAGGTTTCCAGGAAAGAAATCATTTCATATGTCAAGCTTCATATGAAAGTTGCAACCTTCCTTCATGATCCAGAATGCATTTTCTCCAATATAAAATATAAATGTGATAAATATATATTATATTTAACATATTTTTATTCTACTCAACCAGACAATGTGACTCACATTTTTAGGACACAGAACAAACCAACTGGCGATTTTGGCACTAACTAACAATTTGACTAAATTGCCCAATAAATCGATTCAATTATAAACCTGGCCAATGATTTTAAAAGGACGCATGTTTCTCTGCATGGCTCCAAAATACCTTTAAGACTAAAGACTATATTTGGTAGAGAGATGTTTTTTCCACTTGATTCAATAAAAGACTTAGGAATGGGCTAATTTTCAGTATCTATTCCCTTAAAGGAAAGTGGAAACTGTAGTCCCCCTATTCTTCCTGTCTTACAACAAAATACTGTAAATTTACTTGCTTTGAGCAACTCCTTGTCACTACTATAGATCTTGGATTCATTCATCCATTTATTCATTCATTCAACAATTCATTATTGAACAATACTGTGTGCCAGAGATAGAGTTAGGTGCTAGAAGTACAATGGTAAACAGTAAAATGACACCATCCCTGCCCTTATCATAAAGACACCTATTAATCAAATTTTCACCAAACTAATATAAAATTCAACTGTAACAAATACTACAAAGGAGAGGAGCATGTTTTCATGAGAGTATATAATTGGGGGAATTAGTTTCCCCAAGGATGAGATATTTGAGCTGAGATTAGGAAAAATAATGCAGACATATGGGTTATCAAAGTTGGCAGGGAAAGATGGCTGTTCTAGTTATCTATCAACAACAACCAGAAAAGTTGAATAGCTTATAGCAACATTTTACCGTTATGTCTTATAATTTCGTGGGTCAGGATTTTAATTTCCTGCTCCATGTGGCATCATGTGGGGTATCCCATGATATTCAGCTGGCAGCTCGGCTGGTCTGGAGAATCCAAAGTGGCTTCATTGACATGGCTGGCTTCTAGGCAGAGACGGCTGGAAAACTGGGCCCCTTTTCCATCTTCCCTTCCATATTTTCTCTCCAGACAGAAAGTCAAACTTCTGAAGTGGAAGCTCAGGCTCTAAGAGACTAAGATGGAAGCAATCAGTCCTCTTAATGGTTTAGTGCCATAACTGGCACAATATCACTTCCACTGTACATTCTTTTTTTTTTTTTTTTTTTTTTTTTTTTTGTGGTACGTGGGCCTCTCACTGTTGTGGCCTCTCCCGTTGCGGAGCACAGGCTCCGGATGCGCAGGCTCAGCGGCCATGGCTCACGGGCCCAGCCGCTCCGTGGCATGTGGAATCTTCCCAGACCAGGGCACGAACCCGTGTCCCCTGCATCGGCAGGCGGACTCTCAACCACTGCGCCACCAGGGAAGCCCTGTACATTCTTGATCAAAGTAATTGTAGTCCAGCCCAGATTCAACGGAAGGAAAACGAACACAATCTCTCACTGGGAGGAGTGTCAAGGAATTTGTGCAAATCTTTAATCCACCATGGTGGTAGAAAGAACATTCAGGGTATAGAAAATCACACATAAAAAGGCCTTGTGACAGGAGAAACCTTGGTAAAACTGGGGAACAGGGAGATCTGTGTAGTTTCAGTGCATTGATATAAGTTGAAGCCTGAAGATGTATACAGAAACTAGCCTCTGAGGGGACACCATAAGAATGCAGTCTTTGTCCTAAAAGTAATGAGGAATCATTAAAGGATTTTTAAAGCAGGGAATGAAATGGTCAGTTTTGCAGCTCAAAGAAATCATAAAGGTGTGAAATACTAATTGGAGGGAGGCTAGAGTGAATGCATGGAGGCTAGTCAAGAAAACCAGGTAAGAAATGATGGCTATGGTGATGAAATTCATTAGCAGTGAATACAGAGATAAATGGAGGATTCAAGAGCATTTTTAGGCAGTGAAGATAATGGAACTTTATTGATATATTCAATATGGGAAGTAAAGGATAGGGAGACGAAACTCTCAAGAATGATTACTAGATCTGGTGTATGTAATAAGATTATAAAGGTTTCTATTCACTGTGATGGAAATGCTAAAAGAAGACTGTGTTTGGGAGAAACACATGAGTTTAAACCATCTTGGATTTGTAGGTCTGGAAACCGGACCAGACATCGGGGATGGAAGTAGGAATCCTGTATATACCTCTAAGAATAATGTTTCTATAGCAACACAATCATCTCAGCTTCCTTAAGATACTGCTGTGGCTCCTACTATTTTCAAGGTCAAATATCTAAAGTCAGTGGGCTTCCCTGGTGGCGCAATGGTTGAGAGTCCGCCTGCCGATGCAGGGGACACGGGTTCGTGCCCAGGTCCGGGAGGATCCCACATGCCGCAGAGCGGCTGGGCCCGTGAGCCATGGCCGCTGAGCCTGCGCATCCGGAGCCTGTGCTCCGCAACGAGAGAGGCCACAACAGTGAGAGGCCCACGTACCACAAAAGCATAAATAAATAAATAAAGTCATTGCCAAGCACTAAAGTCTACCCTCTCCTTCACTGACACTAGCACACCTCTCTGGTAATTATTCTGTACATGGCGTTCCCATCACGTAGGAGGTCTTTACTTCTTATTATCCAAGATGATACCTTCCTTTAAGAGTCAGCTGACATTTCACGTCTTTTGTGAACACTTTTCTGATTAATCCAACTCTCACACACTACATTTTGTCATCATTTTTCTTACTTTAAGGGCTATATCATGTGCACTAAGGTTTGTCTTTAAGCTGTTTCATGTAGGTAGATCTTGTTTCTCCAAATAGAGTATAAACTTCTGGAATGCAGAAACTGTAGGTTTTACTTCTTTTGTAGTAATAATATTATAGTACTATTAACACAGCTAGTATGTCAAAACTGAATTAAACTGCATTTCAACTTATTTCTCTAATTACGTTAGTTTCTAAGAAATCTTTCTTGGAAATAGTGAGAGAAATGGAGGTCACTAGAAAATAAAATAATAAAATCTTTGCCATGATACTCTACAATTAAGCAATGAAAGTATGTTTAACACTCTACCATACACTATTTTAATTTTATTTCTTTTGAACTTGACCAAAAGATGATGGGGCTGCTGACATATATTAATAAAAATAAATGTACCACTGTATAAAAATACAGATTAAAGTCAATAAAATAAACATCTAATATCACATGAATTTCATTCTTTGGCACCTGTGTTTTTAAAATTCTTTCATGCAAGTATACATCATTGAAAGATTGTGTGTAAAGGTGCTACAAAATTAGTTAAATCTTTCTAATCTTTAATCAAATTGAATTTATGCCCTATGCTGTACTTCTAAGTGTTTTATTTTCTTTGTGCTTGGAAATACTAGCTTGAAATGCTACCTGTGAACTTTATTTTAAAATATAATTTAATTTTCTAATTTGTTTCCCTGAGTTTTTATATTTTTCAATAAAAAATTCTGAATGGGACACATTTTGTGGGGCCTGACCACTCATCAGAAGCAATCATCAGAAGGATGACCAATTGTCTTGATGTCCCAAGGGCCCAGTTTTAACCCCAATGTTTTAACCACCAATCTACAATGGAGTAATAGGAACTGGGCTGATCCTTGAAATGATGCCTTAACTAGAAAACCAAACAAAATAGGAATCCACAGTTCTTAGATATTGAGAAACAGGCAGTAAAGGACAGTGATCCTTAATATAAGGGACACAAATGAGATTAGTATTACAAAGGCAACAGTTTACCACCTAGAGAGAATATCCAGGCTACAGCACAGAGAAGGGAAATCCAAACAGAGCCCAGCAAACTTCCGGAGTTGAGGAGACAAGAATATGATATAAAGAGGCCAAGATGACCAGAATTTGTGGGACAAAATAAAAGAAAGGAAGGAACTGCACAGAGAGACATCTGCAGAAATCTGCAGAAGTTTCCCTGAAGTCTTCGGCTGAGTACCGATCCTCTCATAGGTTAAAAAAAAAAAAAGTACCAATGGCCTTGGACAAAAACTACCAGGAAGAAGTAGGCAAAAACATCTCCAGAGCTTACATATGAGTAAGGTTTGTATTCCTACCAGCCAGAGTTGAAATACCTCCTAATACCCAAAGGTAGAATCCTCCAAAGGACAGTACTTTAGTAGTAGGGCCAAATTAGCCTTTGGTTAAGGGCTGATCTGACTAAGCATAACAAAGCTAAAAAAGAAGCTTTGGAGGATCAAACTAATTTCAAGTATTTTAACTGTGTCCCAGAACAAAGCCCAACAGTATTTAAAGGAATTAAAAAAAAACCTAACAATGTAAAATTCACAATTTACCTGGCATGCAAAAATATCAGGAAAATATGACTCATAACCAAGAGAAAAATCAATCAATAGAAACAGACCCAGAAATGACAACAATGATAGAATTAGCAAAGACAGATATCATATCTATACTCCATATGTTTAAGAACATATATCTATAAATAATATAAAAAAACAGGTATTATATTTATACTTTACATGTTTAAGAAGTTAGGAGGAACTAAGAGCAAAGGAGAAGAAAAAAATTGAAGATATAAAAAGACTGCAAGTCAACTTCTAGAGATGAAATATACAATATCAGAAGTGACAACTCAGATGAAATTACCTGCATAGACACAGCAGAATAAAAGATTAGTGAACTTGAAGACATAAAAAAAAAAAAGAAATTACCCAAATGAATGTCCATCCTTGCCTCTGGCCTGGCAGCTCTATTTCAAGTATCACTATATCTTTTTTTTTTTTTTTTTTTGTGGTACGCAGGCCTCTCACTGCTGTGGCCTCTCCCGTTGTGGAGCACAGGCTCTGGATGCGCAGGCTCAGCGGCCATGGCTCACGGGCCCAGCCGCTCCACAGCATGTGGGATCCTCCCAGACCAGGGCACGAACCCATGTCCCCCGCATCGGCAGGCGGACTCTCAACCGCTGCGCCAAAAAGGAAGCCCACAAGTATCACTGTATCTTGATATTCATGACTGCCCTTGGTGGAGTTCTGCGCCTACACCCCAGGATGGACAGTCAAGAATGGCTTCATTCATTGTCTCACTGAGAATGAGCTCAACTTGGCTAGTGTTTCTTCTGCTTCAAGGATCTGGAAGTCTAGGAGACAGATGATGACCCACAAAGAAAACCAACAATAAGCTAAAGAATTTGAAGAAACGGCAAAGAAAATACAACATGCCACTGAGCAGCTGACTGCCTTGGAGTAGCATCTCTTGCCTTATTTGCCCAATTTCAAAGTTGAAAAAATTACTTCCAAGGCATATTCTCCTACGTTTCCAACCTTTCTGTGGGACGCATTAACTATGCCTCTGTCTTCAGAAGGTAGAACTTGGAAACTTTGAAATCAGAATTTTTTTCTTAAAAGTGACATTAGGGCTTCCCTGGTGGTGCAGTGGTTGAGAATCTGCCTGCCAATGCAGGGGACATGGGTTCAAGCCCTGGTCTGGGAAGATCCCACATGCTGTGGAGCAACTGGGCCCGTGAGCCACAAGTACTGAGCCTGCGCGTCTGGAGCCTGTGCTCCACAAGAGAGGCCGCGACAGTGAGAGGCCCGCGCACCGCGATGAAGAGTGGCCCCTGCTTGCCGCGACCAGAGAAGGCCCTCACAGAAACGAGGACCCAACACAGCCAAAAATTAATTAATTAATTAATTTTAAAAAAACAAAAAATTTTCCTTCCCCCACCCCCTGCCATAGCACTTTGACCTTAAAAAAAAAAAAAAATGACATCAAAAACTGCTTCTGGGCTTCCCTGGTGGCGCAGTGGTTGAGAGTCTCCCTGCCGATGCAGGGGACATGGGTTCATGCCCTGGTCCGGGAAGATCCCACATGCTGCGGAGCAGCTGGGCCCGTGAGCCATGGCCGCTGAGCCTGCACGTCCGGAGCCTGTGCTCCGCGACGGGAGAGGCCATAACAGTGAGAGGCCTGCGTACCACAAAAAAAAAAAAAAAAAAAAAAACTGCTTCAGTCTGTAAAGCTGATGCTGTTGATCCAGTATATCCTTTCTCTGTCTCTCTGTGTATCTCTCTGTCCCTGTCTCTCAGTGTGTCTCTTTGTCTCTGTCTCTTGTCTCTCTGTCTGTCTGTCTCTCACCTCTCCAGTAGTTTTTACTTTATTGAACCTTGGACTCATTTTTGCTTTTGATTCCTGAGAGGTATACACGGAAGAAGGCAGAATGCTCATTTTTCTAAAACTGACGGATTTGTTCATGTTGATAAAGTAGCCCTCTGCACAGAGAACAGAGCCAGACTTAAGGTTGTTAACTAGATGCTGCTCTCTCAATGCTGAAATTTGAGAACCAGATTATTTGGTATGTAAATAAGATCATAGGTCCATTATAAATGACAAATGAGAATTAAGGAGGAAATTTTTTAATATATTTTTATAATAATCTAAATTTATTTTGTACACTTTCACATTGTGTTCAAAATACTTTATTTTCTCATTTTTCACATTTACAAGAACTGTAGTCTTCCTTTTATCCCCGTAGGCCTGTGATATTACAACAGCCTCCCTTACTCCAAAGTGAATTATATGAAATCACATCACTTATCAAACTTCTGAACTTGCCACACATACTAGGGGTTTCCTTGCCTGTTTGTATATGCCTTTTTCATCATTTGGAAGTGTCTGTATTTTATCATCTGAAAGTTCCACATATGAAGAATCAATGAAGTTAGATACCAGATGCTGCCTCTGGAGTTGATGTGTATGGTTAGATTCCTTATCAAGTGGCTACAGCATTAAGAGCTAGAAGGAATGAAGAAGCACTGATGTATTAAGACCAAAATAAAGCTGTTATCTTCCTTTAAAGTCAGTTGAAAGTATTTCTTTTATCATTATTTACCTACAATGTGCAAATGGCAAGTTTCCAACAGCTCTCCAAAGCAGACCGGGAAATTTTCCTTAATGCCAAAATAGGTATTTTGCATAGTCTCAGCTCACTACTTCTTCCATTTTCTAATTAATAAACTGTCACAAATTAGAGTACTCAAAACAGTCACAGCATAAATGTCCAGCTTACTCCTGAAGTATGTTACTCTGGATGAGGCTACAATACATAGGTGGTGAGGTGTAAGGGAATAAAAATGAAATACCTACGTTACAGTCTTCCTAGCCTTATTATTTCCAATTTTCAGCAAATAGTTATTTCCCATTTATAACATAAATCATCTGGTTAATAATTCATCTGTCTATATATGAAACTTCCTTCCAGACAGCAATGAGATGAATTATTTTTTTTAATGGACTGGAGAAAAAAGATGCCATCCAAAATAAAGCACAGAGAAAGAAATAAAAAGCCTAAAAAAGTAACATATTATAAGTGACCTGTGTAACAAATCAATCAACCTGACACACACAATTATAGTAAAAAGGAACTTGAAAAATAATGGCCAAATTTTTTTCCAAATTTGATAAAAACTATAAACTCACAGATCCAAGATTCTCAATGAACTTTGAGCACAAGAAACATAAAGAAAACTACATGAAGGTATATCATAATCAGATTAATAAAATCTTAAGAGCAGCCAGAGTAAAAAATGACACATTATATACTAAGAAACAAATATAACAGCAGACTTCTCATCAGGGAATATTCAAGATAGAAGGCAACAGAGATACATATTTAATGTACAGAAGAAAAACCTGTAAACCTAACTCTATGCCCAGCAAAAATATCTTTTATTAATCAAGGGGAAGATAGAGATTTTTGTCAAGAAACAAAAGCTGGATGTTGATTTCCAGCAGGACTATGGTAGAAGAAATGTTAAATGAAATTCTCCAGAAGAAAATGAGACAAGATAGAAATTTCCATATACACAAAGGGATGAAGGATACCATAAATGGTAAACATATGGATAAATATAAATTTTTTCCGCACTTAATTTCTTTAAAAGATGATTGATTAAAGAAAACCAATAACATTTTGAATACAGAAGTGAAATGTATGACAATAGCACAAAAGGTGGGGGGGGATGAAACTGTACTGCTTGGGGTTCCTACAATATATGTGAATTGGTATAACATTACTGATTGTAGAATCTAACAAGTTAAAGATATTTATTGTTACCCCAGAACAACCATGAGGAAAGGGGAAAGAGAGAAAGCTAATAAGCCAAAAAATAAATAAATAAAACTTAATTCTAAAGCAATATTCAGTTAACCTTAAAAATGAGAGTAAAAAAAAAAGAAAAGTACCAAAGAACAGTGGGACAAACAGAAAACAAATAGCAAGATGGTAGGGCAAACCCAACTACACCAATAATCACATTAAATAATAAATGGTCTAAACCAGAGCTGTTCTCTAGAAAAAAAATATGAGCCATAGCTATGATTTTACATTTTCTAGTAGTCACATTCAAAAAAGTGAAATGAAGCAAGTGTATACTTTACACTTACACCACATCTAAATTTGGACTAGATACATTTCAAGTGCTCAACCAGCCACCTGTAGTAAATACCCTGTGTGACAGCAAAGATATTAAACTCCAAAAAAGGCAGAGATTGTAAGATTGGATAAAAAAGCAAAATCCAGCAATATGCTGTCTACAATAAACCCATTTTAAATAAAAAGACAGATAGGCTCAAATTTAAAAGCTCTGGTAATAAAAAGAAAAGCTGGAGTGGCTATGCTAGTATCAGACAAAGTAGATGTCAGAAAATGTTTCCATGGATAAAAAAGAATATTACATAATGATAAAGGGGACAATTCATTAGCAAAAGACTATTACTTTAAAATTCCACTTATATTAAATTCTGGAAAAGGCAAAACTGTAGTGATAGAAAGCAGATCAGGCTGCCAGAGACCAAAGGGTTGGAGTAGGGTATTGAATACAAAAGACCACAAGAGAACATTTTGGGATAATGGAAATACTCTATATTATGATTGTGGTGTTGTTTACATGATTCTAAACATTTGCCAAAACTCATCAAATTTTAAAATTAAAATTGAAAGTTATCATCAGGAGGCTTTTAAAAAAATACCCTAAAAGTTGTTGGAATGAATACCAACTTTGAACTGTTAAATTTTCTAAAAGCAGTCAAAGATGTCTAGATCTAAAGAACTATTTTCAAATCTCACCGTTGGAAACCACTCCACTCCCTTCAAAAATGCTTCCAAAGATTGAGATAATGACATTTTAAATCCTCTGAGAAAGATGAAAAAATGGTAGATATCTGTAATCAACTAAAGGAAGTTCTCCCTGGAAAGATGTGAAAACTGCCACCAGTATGCTGGCTTCTCTTTACTAGAGGAGGAACCTGCTCACCTATTGAAGAATTAGAGAGGGGGTCCTGTGGGCAGCTGCTGATCAGGGAACTACAGTATGATTACGGTAGCCATATTCAAAATACTGTGGTGAATAACATTACTAAGAGAAGTATACTTGACTACTTGATTTAAAACTAAAGAGACACATGCACATTTCTATGTCTCGAATTCAAAAAGTCATTTAATTAGAAATTCAAGCTACATCTTGTCAGGCTAAAGCAGTGAACAGATCTGATATCTACCTTATAGATGGCCTATTATTCTCTGAAGACTTGTGCAAAGAACAAAGACTGTGTTTTTGCAGTAGCAAAGAATATGAATTAGACATATTTTCAGACCTTTCAACCCAGTTCTAAACTCTACGTCATTTGAACTAAGGGTATCTAAAAAGAAAAACTTCAACTTGTAAAAGAAAAAAAAAAAACAACTTGAAGGAAGAACCAGAACTTCAAGGACCAGCAATATGTATATATTTTTAATGCCATATCAAGTACTCAAGTAAAAATGAGTTAGATAAAAGAAAAGGTTGAAAACTTCATACCTGTGTACTTTGCATAGAGATGCTGTGTAACAAGGATGATATGCAGCCAGCAAGAACCAGTATGACTAAATAATGCGGAGCCAAAATACCTAAGACAAGAAAAGAATCTAGGCCAGGCTGATTGCTTGAAACTAGAACTGGACTGGATCTGTCCTTCCTCTGAAAGGAAGGTGAGATAATATAAACTGAGACTGCTGCCTGAAGATGCCTGCACACTCAAGAGACACAAGGAAGAAAAATCAGCTTTCCAACAAGGAACTTAGGCCTATGTCCACAGCTCAGTGATACTGATTATCAGAGTATGAAGAAAGCTCAATATACACCTGGAGCTACCTGAAAAATTGCTAGGTAGGAAACTATGAGTGCAGAGAAAGAGGAAACAGTACAACTCAGCTTGAGGCTGCAAACTAAAATTCCAACAATGACACAAAACCTATGGGATGCAACAAAAGCAGTTCTAAGTGGGAAGTTTATAGCAATACAATCCTACCTCAAGAAACAAGAAACATCTCAAATAAACAACCCAACCTTACACCTAAAGCAACCAGAGAAAGAAGAACAAAACCCAAAGTTAGTAGAAGGAAAGAAATCATAAAGATCAAAGCAGGAACAAATAAAATAGAAACAAAGAAAACAATAGCAAAGATCAATAAAACTAAAAGCTGGTTCTTTCAGAAGATAAAAAAAATTGATAAACCTTTAGCCAGACTAATCAAGAAAAAAAGGGACAGGATTCAAATCAGTAAAATTAGAAATGAAAAAGGAGAAGTTACAACTGACACCATAGAAATATAAAGGATCATAAGGGAGTACTACAAGCAACTATATGCCAATAAAATTGACAACCTGGATGAAATGGACAAATTCTTAGAAAAGTACAACCTTCCAAGAATGAACCAGGAAGAAATAGAAAATATGAACAGACCAATCACAAGTAATGAAATTGAAACTGTGATTAAAAATCTTCCAACAAACAGAAGTCCAGGACCAGATGGCTTCACAGGTGAATTCTATCAAACATTTAGAGAAGAGCTAACACCCATCCTTCTCAAACTGGTCCAAAAAACTGCAGAGGATCGAACACTCCCAAACTCATTCTACGAGGCCACCATCACCCTGATACCAGAAACAGACAAAGATACCACAAAAAACGAAAATTACAGGCCAACATCAGTGATGAACACAGATGCAAAACTCCTCAACAAAATACTAGCAAAGAGAATCCAACAACACATTAAAAGGATCATACACCATGATCAAGTGGCATTTATTCCAAGGATGAAAGGATTCTTCAATACATGCAAATCAAACAATGTGATACACCATATTAACAAATTGAAGAATAAAAACCATACAATCATCTCAATAGATGCAGAAAAAACTTTTGATGAAATTCAACACCAATTTATGATAAAAGCTCTCCAGAAACTGGGCACAGAAGGAACCTACCTTAACATAATAAAGGCCATATATGACAAATCCACAGCAAACATTATTCTCAGTGGTGAAAAATTGAAGGCATTTCCTCTAAGATCAGGAACAAGACAAGGGTGTCCACCCTCACCACCATTATTAAGCATACTTTTGGAAGTCCTAGCCATGACAATCAGAGAAGAAAAAGAAATAAAAGGAATCCAAATTGGAAAAGAAGACGTAAAACTGTCACTGTTTGCAGATGACATGACACTATACATAGAAAATCCTAAAGATGCCACCAGAAAACCACTAGAGCTAATCAATGAATTTGATAAAGTTGCAGGATTCAAAATTAATGCACAGAAATCTCTTGCATTCCTATACACGAACAACAAAAGGGCAGAAAGAGAAATTAAGGAAGCAGCCCCATTTACCACTGCAACAAAAAGAATAAAATACCTAGGAATAAACCTATCTAAGGAGGCATAAGACCTGTACTCAGAAAACTATAAAACACTGATGAAAGAAATCAAAGATGACATAAACAGATGGAGAGATATACCATGTTCTTGGATTGGAAGAATCAACATTGTGAAAATGACTATATTACCCAAAGCTATCTACAGATTCAATGCAATCCCTATCAAATTACCAATGGCATTTTTGACAGAACTAGAACAAAAAATTTCACAATTTGTATGGAAACACAAAAGACCCTGAATAGCCAAAGCAATCCCGAGAAGAAAAATGGAACTGGAGGAATGAGGCTCCCTGACTTCAGACTATACTACAAAGCTACAGTAATCAAGACAGTATGGTACTGGCACAAAAACAGAAACATAGATCAGTGGAACAGGATAGAAAGCACAGAGATAAACCCACACACCTGTGGTCAACTAATCTATGACAAAGGATGCAAGAATATACAATGGAGAATAGACAGCCTCTTCAATAAGTGGTGCTGGGAAAACTGGACAGCTACATGTAAAAGAATGAAAATAGAACACTCCCTAACACCATATGCAAAAATAAACTCAAAATGGATTAAAGACCTAGATGTAAGACCAGACACTATAAAATTCTTAGAGGAAAACACTTAGGCCAAACACTCCTTGACATAAATTACAGCAACATCTTTTTTGACCCACCTCCTAGAGAAAGGGAAATAAAAACAAAAATAAACAAATGGAACCTAATGAAACTTCAAAGCTTTTGCACAGCAAAGGAAACCATAAACAAGATGAAAAGACAACCCGCAGAATGGGAGAAAATATTTGCAAATGAAGCAACTGACAAAGGATTAATCTCCAAAATATACAAGCAGCTCATATAGCTCAATATCAAAAAAACAAACAACCCAATCCAAAAATGGGCAGAAGACCTAAATAGACATTTCTCCAAAGAAGACATACAGATGGCCAAGAAACACATGAAAAGCTGCTCAACATCACTAATTATTAGAGAAATGCAAATCAAAACTACAATGAGGTGTCAGCTCACACTGGTCAGAAGGGCCATCATCAAAAAATCTACAAACAGGGCTTCCTTGGTGGCGCAGTGGTTGAGAGTCTGCCTGCCAATGCAGGGGACACGGGTTCATGCCCCAGTCCAGGAGGATCCCACATGCCGCAGAGCAGCTAGGCCCGTGAGCCATGGCTGCTAAGCCTGCACGTCCGGAGCCTGTGCTCCGCAACAGGAGAGTCCACAACAGTGAGAGGCCCGCATACCACAAAAAAAAAAAAAAAAAAAAAATCTACAAACAATAAATGCTGGAGAGGGTGTGGAGAAAAGGGAACCCTCATACACTGTTCCTGGGAATGTAAATTGATACAGCCACTGTGGAAAATAGTATGGAGGTTCCTTAAAAAAACTAAAACTAGAACTACCATATGACCAAACAATCCCACTACTGGGCATATACCCAGAGAAAACCATAATTCAGAAAAACACATGCACCCCAATGTTCATAGCAGCACTATTTACAATAGCCAGGATATGGAAGCAACCTAAATGTCCATCAACAGAGGAATGAATAAAGAAGATGTGGTACATATACACAATCGACTATTACTCAGCCATAAAAAGGAACGAAATTGGGTCATTTGTAGAGACATGGGTGGACTTAGAGAGTGTCATACAGAGTGAAGTAAGTCAGAAAGAGAAAAGCAAATATCGTATAATAACATATATATGTGGAACCTAGAAAAATGGTATAGATGATCTTATTTGCAAAGCAGAAATAGAGACATAGATGTAGAGAACAAATATATGGATACCAAGGGGGAAAGGGGTGGGGAGGGAGGAATTGGGAGACTGGGATTGACACATATACACTACTGATACTATGTATAAAATAGACAACTGATGGGAACTTACTGTAACGCACAGGGAACTCTACCTAATGCACTGTGGTGACCTAAACGGGAAGGAAGTCCAAAAGGGAGGGGATACCTGTATGCTTTATGGCTGATTCATTTTGTTGTGCAGTGGAGGCTAACACAACATTGTAAAGCAACCACATATCAATAAAAATTAATAAAAAATAAAATAAAATAAAGGTAGCAAATTATGGCCTAAAGTCTGTTCTACAAATAAAGTTTTATTGGAACACAGTACAGGGGTCCAGCGTATGCCATTGAGGCATAAAAATTATTTTGAACTGAAGTCATTTGAGAATAGGCTTTTTTTTTTCTGAAATCTTTTATCTGCCTAAGAGCAGAACCTCCCAGAAGAACTCAATTGTGAGGAAATTCCCCAGGAATGTTCAACCAGGGAAGATTGACTCTTATCACAGATATGAGAAATTGGAACCACATCTAAACAGACATGGTCACAAAACTATACCTGTCATCTATTCTCCTCAGGGCCCATTTATCTTTCCTAAAAGGCATTTGTTTTTCCATAAGTGTGCTTTCTTCCCCTCCACTTCCCCTATTAAGATAATGTGTAGGTCCCAGATTATAAAGATAAGACACCTTGAGTCATGTTTTTCCGTAAACTCTTGTGTATGTACATGAATAAAAATCTGTCTTTTCTCTTCCTAAAAAAAAGACAGTCAAATAAACCCATAATTGGAAAAATGGATTCACTTCGAGAAAAATTACAATGAAAAAATGGAGCAATCTGAACTTAATACTACATTAAGGAATGGAGAGGTTTATATTTTGGTTATTCTGTGGAATATATACACAGGTCCACATATAAGAACATTTATTGCAGCGTTATTTGCAGTAGGAAAGCACTGAAAGAAAGTCCATTAATTTGGAATAAAAAAGTAAAATACAATATATGTGCACAATGCAAAAGTATGCAGTTTCAGAAGTAACACAAGGCAACATGGATGGAGTTCAATATTAATGTTGAGTGAAGCATAATGAAACTTTATACAGCAATATAATTGTAGACAATATATAATTGTGCACATTAAAACACGTGCACAAAAACCAACACTAAATTTTCAAAAGCACACACAAACAGTGCAATGCTAGAGGCTTGGGGGCAAGGATGAATGCATTTGAGGATAGAGCGAGAACTAAATCAATCATTTTAAAAAACAACAAAACTAAAGACAAGGTTACTTGGATGGATGATAACGGTGTACCATGACCTAAGAAATACAATCATCATCTGGTCTCACCCACCTGAGGCGCTTTAAAAAAAAAGAGAGAATATAAATTAGTCGATCATACTTTACCATTACAAATTCTCTCCCCTTCTGTAAAATTTTAACTGAGAATAAATTAAACACACACTTTTGTTAACACTTTACTTTGAAAAAAAATTCTGATTCAACTACTGAACACAAAATACAATGAAAGAAAAAATAGTTTTCTTCAATGTGTGGGATGAGTTACTTTCACATCACTTTTAGTGAATGGGGACACATCACTCAATAAGGATTTAAGACATTGACTCCAAATGGCTGGAAATCCCAATTAGAACTGAAGTTTCAAAGGAACAAAAATGGGAAAATTGTCTTCATGAAAGGTATTATCTGTCACTTTTTTTCTTTTTTTTTCTTTTTTTTTTGCGGTACGCGGGCCTCTCACTGTTATGGGCTCTCCCGTTGCAGAGCACAGGCTCCGGACGCGCAGGCTCAGTGGCCATGGCTCACGGGCCCAGCCGCTCTGCGGCATGTGGGATCTTCCCGGACCGGGGCACGAACCGGTGTTCCCTGCATCGGCAGGCGGACTCTCAACCACTGCACCACTAAGGAAGCCCTGTCACATTTTTAAAAGCTCTTTTCTTACTCTGTATATGTCAGGGAACTAGCCATAGTTACTCTCCACAAGCTTCCCTCTAGAAAAATTTATATTCATCCTGTGGGTTTCAAAAAATACTTGTTCAATAAAAAAAATTTTTTTAAAAACAGTATTCCTTCTGACTTACTTCACTATATATGGAAACTTAAAAAAAAAAAAAAAAAAGGTTCTGAAGAACCTAGGGGCAGGACAGGAATAAAGATGCAGACGTAGAGAATGGACACGGGGAAGGGGAAGGGTAAGCTGGGACGAAGTGAGAGAGTGGCATGGACATATATACACTACCAAATGTAAAATAGATAGCTAGTGGGAAGCAGCCACATAGCACGGGGAGATCAGCTCCGTGCTTTGTGACCACCTAGAGGGGTGGGATAGGGAGGGTGGGAGGGAGACGCAAGAGGGAAGAGATATGGGGATATATGTATATGTATAGCCGATTCACCTTGTTATACAGCAGAAACTAACACACCATTGTAAAGGAATTATACTGCAATAAAAATGTTGAAAAAAACAGTAATAGCTGAGTGCTTTTCATTCCAAAATATCTTTCACGGTTATGGTACTTAAAATGCTATGCTTTGCAGAACAGAATCTATTGCATGTCCCTCCAATATCCTACAATGTGAATATCTAAACCCCTCATGAGAGAAATAAACTCAGGACAGCATTAAAATCTGACAAGCCCATCACACTGACTTCCAGAATTTCTGTCTAGAAATAATCTCACGAATCACTGAAGCACCTTGGTGAGTATGTGTCTATGCTGCTGCCCAGGAAAAGCAGAAATGGTGCCCGAATTTTCCAGATGGACTGTGAAACCCATCCACTGACAACTGGAAAAATATTTTGACAGACAATGATCTAATGATGATGTTTTTCAACAATAAAGTCCTGGGCTAAATTAGTACACAAAACTCTTTCCACAATTTAGTCTTAATTGAAGAGGTGATTTAATAATCTTCTACTATTGATAATAAAACCCATTAATAGAGAATTATTTTAACGGTGGGAGTAAATCATTAACTTGAATCTGACAGGCTGTTTGACCAAATTAATCCAACGCTATTGTCAAAACCATTGAACCGGTTAGGCTTATGGATACCAATTTATGCAGTAACCACTTCCACCAACTATCATCTTTGATTAAAACTCTCTCGAACAGAAGTCTCTCTAATGTGTAATAAGTTACTCTAGGTCAAATTCCCATTTAAAAGCTTCTGTATCTCCTAACTTGTTTTGATTTGAATCCTTCACTGCTTATGAAAAAATACCTTTATTCCTTCATTGTGTAAGCGCCATCCTCTTTGTTGTGTCTTCTGTCGCATTTTATACTCTCAGGAATTTTTGATCAGTTGAAAACACATGAATTTATGTATTGTGTGGTTTGATATTCATAATCCTTGCCTGCAAAAAATGTACCCTTATTGGCAAAATCAGTTATAGCAAGTCAGTGGCTTAGAACCAATTCCCACAACTGGATATGTAGTTAAAACTAATGGCTGCATAAGAATCAGTAACAAACCAAAGTTGCCTACTCACTCCTCTGCCTTTTTAACAATTGAGTACATCAGCACCACCCCATGCCATTGGCGCATTGTTTTATATTTAGCCAAGTATCAATGCGTTCATATCAACTGCCCTATATGTTCTTAACAACCAACTCTGAAAGTAGAAGAAATATACTTATATTCTCATCTGTTCTATAAGGAAATAGACAAGAAGATAATGTATTCATTCCTTCAACAAATATTGAAATCTACGAAAGAACACAGGACTATGCTAAAGCTCTAGAAATACAAATACGCATAAAACATAATCCACACTGTCTGTAGACTTATGGTGAAGAAAGAGTAAACATAAACATGGAAAAAGAAAAACCACCTTTTAGGGAGGGCCTCTATATGAAGTGTCAAATGCTGTTAGGTAGCTTATATATAATATCTCCTTTACATTTTAAAACAACCCAGCAAAGAAATTTACAGTTTAAGGAAAATTAAAATTTAGAGAGGTTAGCACTTTGCTCTAAATCTTACAGTACAAAATCATATTTGAACCTTCACTGCATGATTCCGAAATTTGTCTTCCACAGTAATTAGTGCAGTAATGAGCTTTATAGGTTCTGATAAAAGAACAGAGTACAATGGGAACTTGGGGTGTAGTGGCAAAGGGAACAGAGGAAGGTGGAAAAGGAGGTTTTATAGGAAAGAACTTTTATTCGCGTGGTAGGCAGAATTCTGAAAATGACCCCCTTCCAAAATTCTATGCCCTAATCCCTAGAACCTGTAAATATAATGAGATATGGCTCCCATGATTAGGTTATGTCATGTGGCACAGTTGATCATGAGATGGGGAGATTATCTGAATGGACCAGCACGAATCTTATTATAACCCAGCAGGACCCTACAGGGCCTTCCCAGGGTACACCCTTGCCCCACATTCTCTGCTATAGCTCCTCTCTGAAGTACCGAGATAACAGTATGTGATGCACATTCCCTGAGTTGTTTTGCGGATGTGAAAAAACCCCATCAAATGGAAGATGTTAACTCCTTGGTGACAGCCCTCAGGCCTCCTGGAGACTAAGGATTGATAATGTTAACCCTTGTGACACGGCCCTGTTACCTTACCATCAACCAATGAGAGAACTGTGCAAGAGCTGATCAGATACTCTGTGACGCCCCTCCCTCACCTGGCCTTTAAAAATGCTTTGCTGAAACCCTTCAGGGAGTTCAGGGTTTTCTGATCATGAGCCACCCGTCTCCTTGCTTGGCCCCACCATAAACGTTTCTCTGCTCCAAACCCCAACATTTTGGTAGTGTTTGGCCTCACTGTGCGTTGGGCACACAAACTTGGCGTTAGGTAACAATATGAGTTCTTAAATGCAGAGAGCTTTCTCCAGCTGGTTGCAGAAGCGGAAGTCAGAGATATTTTAAGCTAGAGAAGGATACAACGTGTCATTGCCGAGCCCACCTAGGCTTCTACAAAACTACAGAACTGTGAGCTAATAAATGAGTATAGTTTTAAGTCATTAAGTTCATAGTAATTTGTCATGCAGTGGTAGAAAGCTAACCTATCAAGGATGTAATTCCTCATAGGGTTATGAAAGTCAGTAAGTGTTCCTCAGACCAACAGAAATAAGGAAAGGATGTTCACAAGTAGAGCAGGTGGAGCAGGTGCTGTAGGTGCCCACCCACACCTCTTGGGCCTTACAACTGGATGACTTCCCGCTGCCAGAATTTGAGTCCTTTTTCTTGAAGGCTTTCTCAGGAGTTGGGGAAGGTTCCTCTGCCTGGTCATGGGAGATCCAAAGGACTAAGAGATTAACACAGCCAGGCAATAGCCCTCAACCAATGGCTAACAATATATGTATATAAATGTGGGAGCTCCTTTACCTTTTTTTTTTTTTTTTTAAATTAATTAAGTTTTGGCTGCGTTGGGTCTTCGTTGCTGCGCGCAGGCTTTCCTTTTAGTTGCGGTGAGCAAGGGCTACCCTTCATTGCAGTGCGCGGGCTTCTCATTGCAGTGGCTTCTCTTGTTGTGGAGCACGTGCTCTAGGCACGCAGGCCGCAGAAGTTGTGGCACGTGGGCTCAGTAGTTGTGGCTCGCGGGCTCTAGAGAGCAGACTCAGTAGCTGTGGAGCACGGGCTTGGCTGCTCTGCAGCATGTGGGATCTTCCCAGACCAGGGCTCAAATCTGTGTCCCCTGCATTGGCAGGCGGATTCTTAACCACTGCGCCAGCAGGGAAGCCCCGCTCCTTCACCTTTGATAATTCAAGGATGTGTTCCCTGTGCAATCAAGTTCCAGTGGCCAATAGTGGTAGCACTTTATTAACTGCTTTCCCTTCCGTTTCACTTCCCTGCTTCCTACTATGCCTCCCAAATAAACCACTTGCACTGAAAATCTTGTCTTAGGGTCTGCTTCCAGAGCTGCTAAACTGAAACAGTGGATAATGTGAACAAAGGCAGAGAAGCCTGATGGGATGGGACTAGGCATAGTGTGTTGGGAAGAGATTGGAACAGAATACAGAGAATCTTGCATGCTCTCCTAAGGACTTGGAGACCACTTTGGGAGTCAGTGAATGTGTCAGAGAGTGTCTGCCAACTTTTCCTTGGTAGCAGAACACTGGGTTATATGTCTAGCTGAAAAATCCCATTTCCCTATCTCCTTTGAAGATAGGAATGGCCTATGAAATAAAAGCAAAGGCTTTTAGTGGAGCTTCTGAGAAATCCCTTTTCATACTTCTGCCCTTCCTCCTTCCTGCTTAATTGGAAAGCAGACATGATAGCTGAAGCTCCAACAGCCATCTTGGGACCATGAGGGAAAGACCAAAAGAACTGCTGAGGCTTTGGCCAGGAAATTCTTGATCTACTAATCCAACACCAGTAACTACCTACTTCAGACCTATAATTACATTAAAAATTTTTTAAATCTTTCAAGCTACAGAAGGTAGGCCTCTAATACCAGCTGAGCATAGTTAATACCTGATAAAGTGACAACATATCTAGAAAAAAATCTTGTATCTTGATTGTTTGCCTACTCCTCTGACACAGCAAGAACAGAGTTATCCCAACTTGCCCTGCAACCAGAGAAATACCACCATGAAATCTCAGGACACAGTTTAGAAACAGCAGCAAACCTAGCAAGAAATCTCAGGACACATTGCAGAAACATCAACAAAGCCTTCCAAATTTTAATTATAAGAAACTTCCATGCTGACTTTATATTGCCATTTCACATTTACTTATACGAACCTTTTGTGTTTTCAAAGTCATTCCCAGGCGTGTTAATAAGGCACTAGGGACAGTGTTTGGTGGCCTCTGCATTGTTTGATAATGCCAACAACACAAATGTCATTTCAACATCACTGAAAAAACTTTCTTACCAAGTTCTAAAATCTCTAATTACACTGAAAAGAAATCCCCCAACATAAAAGAAAGCAATATTGTTTTTACTAATTGGTCTAAAAAGTATAAATATAGTTCATTGGTTTCTAATGCATGGGAGGAAAAGGAAGTAAGAGTAGCATCTTACTACTACCACCATCACACAAAAGGAGAGTTGCAATAAGACAAAGTTTGGCACAAGTTCAGATAGATAGATAGATAGATAAAGAATGTTTCTTCTACGGTATATCATTAATGCCCCCCCGCCAATGCTACAATTCACTAACAGTTGCTCAAGTAATCTTTTTGCAGCATTAGCGTCATCAAATTCAATAAATGACTCCAAGTCATAGGTTGTTATTTTCGTTGGTGTATTAATGCTTGTGTTTCTGTTACTTTAGAGGGATCTGATATTAAAAGCAAGAAGGAAAAATGAGCAGAGGGACCTTGTGCCACTCAGAGCAGATACCTGAAGCTCCTTAATATTAAAAGATATTTATCAAATATATTGCCAGTAGGTTTAGAAAGATACCTATGTAAATATGCTATCCTTGGTCTAAAAGTATTTCTCATGTATACAAGACCATTTGTATAAATGACACCTGGAGTGGCCTAAACATATTTCTTCTCTGTCTCCCATATTTATTCAATTCAGAAATCCCAACAAGTCTTTATTCTTTTCAACCTTGCAACATTAATATTGATATGAAAAGACATGATATTTCTGCTTCATGCTTCAGTCCTAAGAAATTGTTCTAGAGTTGTACAAAGTTTCCGTATCTTGTTACTTTTGTGACTTTAAACGGCATCAGGTAAGGAATGCCAGGGTCAATTCAACCTTGTAGCTTTTAGAGAGATGCGCCTGCCCGAAACTATAGAAAATCCACTGTTAAGAAAAGTAGTGCCATTCTCTAAGGCAAAAATGAATGGTTATCAAATTAAAGAGAGGGAAGAAAATAAAAATGATTCAAGAAAAGGCTTTTTTAATGAAATCAAATCTAAAGTATTAAATTTGTCCCAGAAGTTTTCTTTATTATTTCTTTAAGTCTAAGATAAGAGCAAGTTTAAGAAGCCATTATCAATACAGTAACACTTTTTGAGAAGGTAGAAATCGGTACTTTTAATTGTAAGATGCATTCTGCTTTCAGGGGAAAAATGCGAGGAAAAAACATAACCAAGAAGAAATATGTTACTTGTCAGACTTTGTCTTCCCTGGTTGTGGTCAGTTTCAGGCACTGATGCATCCAACCTGCTCAGTCATCTGCTTGCTGCGTTTGGTAGCTCTTAGAATCTCACATCCTTACCTCAAAGTCTGAGGTGCCCAGGAGGCTGTGTGATTCCTTCCTCCAAGTTCTTGCACTGTTCTCTCTAAATGTGCCCCCCCAGCTTCTCCGTGTGACATAGAAGCCAGTTCTGAATTCCAGCACAGTTGACTAAGGCCCACTGACAACCTTGCCTTCCTCCTCTCTCGTGTGATCTCAGCTGCTGCCTGAGAGGCTTACAAGCATGGTCTTGACCAGTAACATCAGCATTAGCCAGGAACTTGCTAGAAATGCAAATTCTCACTACACCCCGTCAACACCACCCCAGACCTACTGAATCAGAAACCCTGAAGGTGAGGTTATAACAAGCCTTCCAGGTGATTCTGATGTAGTCCCCCAATTTGAAAGCCACTGGTGTAAATCACTTTGATATTTCCCAGAGTTTTGCTATCAAATGGGATATTCCCTCTGTTAAATATAATAAATAGGTTAGTATATGCTAGCAATAGTAGCTAACACTTATTGAGATTGCTCTAAGCCAGGTACTGCTCTAAGCTCTTTATAAGTTTTAAACTCATTTAGTCCTCACAAGAACCTGGTGAGATGGGTACTGTTACAATTACTCCCATGTACACTTTGAAAACTGAAGCAAAGAAGTTCCATTGTCCGAGGAACCACAGACACTAAATTGAGAGACAGGATTCAAGCACCGGTATCTTCTCTGAAGACTGGGCTCTCACCTACTTTGCTGAGCGGCCTCAGACCACCCGTACATCTCAGAGTTACATCAAAGATTTCCATAAAGGGCCCAGGGCACTAGAACAGTAAGGAACTTTCACACAGACAAATTGAACCACTGAGACAAAAATTTGAGGTAGGTATTAATGGCCCAATTTCTGAAACGAATAAAAATAAGAGAAATCTCATTAACACTAATCTGAATTTTGTTGATTTGTAATTAATAATAATTTGGTTATATTATCTCTAAAACATAATGAATGTGAGGTAATATTTTTCCTTATGAATTTTCAGACTTCTGCTCACAGATAAGAAAACCTGATTTAAATTCAATCACATTTTGCAAACCAAGGACCCAAAAGATGGACGTTCCCTTCTTCACGTCTTTGGTCCTAAAAGACAAAATAAACCTTGAAATGTCTGCTATTCACCCTACATTGAACACTCTCAGTCAAAAGAAGTAATATTAGAAGTGACTATCTCTAAGGAAGAGATCAGGAGAAACCACCTGAAGACTCCACTTCCGGTGAACTTGTGTCCGGGCCCTCTTGCAGGTGGGTGGTCAGGGAGGAGCTGTCTGGGCACAAAGCTGACAGTGCTATTTCAGTTAAAACTCTGTATGACGTTGGAAGCAAATTCTGATGACACTGGTACCAACAGAAAGCTGCCCCTCATTTCTGCGTGGAATTAAGTGTAGGGCCCGAGGAACACAACAGTGGTGTAGCCATGGGGTACCACAGCACTGAGCAGAAGATGCAACCATGCCCTGTAGGAGACAGTGATCCCCAGGGCAAGTGATTCCTCTGGGGCTCGTTCCGGCAGCGGAATCAACGGCAGACATCTGAGCAGCAGGCGTCGAAGAGAGTGCCAAAGGAAGAAAAGGCAGTTACCATCCTGAGCTGGCTGACTACATCAGTTCCTGAGGAAAAGTGACCCACCCTGGCAACTCCTAGGAAAAAAGTGATGAGGGGAAGGGGGTAGTTAACAGGTTCAAAAAGACCTGCACTAGCAAGAAAAGCTATGACTCAGGAAATTTCAAGTTATATGTTTACATTGAACTATTAACATTGCTTCTGTAAGTCATGTCACACCCTTTGGGGAAGAATTTGGTTTTTAATCATTCAATAGTTATCTCAAAATAATTGTGACCTTTAACTTTCAGATTAGTGGTTGTTGAATTTTTGTCATAACATGTAAAGTATAGCATTATCCTTAAACTTGTCTACTTGATCTGATTTTATATCTGTGTTATAAAATTATCTCTATTCTAAAATATTTTGTTACACTTCCTGAAAAGTAAAAAGGACATTGAGATGTTTGACCATGACCCATTTTCTGTTCCCCATCATGCTGAATTATTCACCGAGCATGCTCCATATGCTTCAACACCTTACTCTACTTCTGAAAAAACTATGAATCATTTAAAACAAAGAAAAGATGTTAATTGGTAATACACATAAGAGACTTGTCAAGGAAATTCTAGGACCTTTAAAAAAAAAGCTGTTTCATTTATTTCATAACACAAAAAAAATCAGTTTTAACGACTGGGAAAAGCAAAATGAAATAGTGCAAGATATGTTGTATTAGAATTATTCGTTTGTGGCAAAGGGCCATGGAAATTAATTCTAGCATGACGTTTTTCTTTTCACATCCTCTGACCAAGCAAGAAAGTTCAACTTGTATGGGGTTTCAAGTTATATTTCAAAAATTATATTTCCTATGTCATTTGCAAGTATATAGAAATAATTCCAAAGGTTACTGCCTAAATAAGGTAGCTTAGATCACACAGAAGCTTCTCTTCTTCAAGAGAGGTTAGTTTCTGAAATGTTGGTCTAATTAAACCTACAGATTTGTATCTTCAAGTTAGGAGTTTAAGTGTTTGGTTCCCAGATGCATTTTCTCAAAGTAAGAGCACAAACTAGTCCTTTGGAATATTAAAGCCGGTCATATCCTTCTCCTCCTTGGTGATATATAATCTGTTGTCTTTTTCACCCCCAAATTGACCAGTTTCATCTACACTGAAAATCTGCTGAGGCCAGTATGAAGAGAACTCCTTACAACCTTTGACGGGTATACTAATTAACTCCCATTAGTTTAAGGTGGTACAGAACAAAATGGGGTTTTAACCCAACAAGCCCGTTTTGTACAGAAACCAGCTTTCCATCAGCAGCTCTTTCCTGTGCTACATTTTCAGTTCACAGACAGTCTCAGAGCCCTGACATTCAGCTGACAGTCAGGAGGAACTCTGCCAGCACCTCAGCTACCGTGAAGTCTGCAGTCCCTTCATGTGCACTCAGACTCCAGTTGTGTTTTACATACTGCCTCAGGGTTCATCCCAGCTTCCAATTTTCATTTTCTATAATCTAGCCACACACACATTTTTAGGGCTACAAGATCACTTGCCCTTGTCTCTTTTTGAAGGACATGGCTCTTTCTCCATGTTGCCGGAATCAGTCTTTGCCCTTCTGAATTGCTCTCACAGTTAAAGAATTCATCCCATAGGCCTCACAACACACATCGTTTCTTATCACGCACAATTTAAAAAATTATCTCTACTTTAGTTTCTGTCATAATCCTAACCTTAATACCAGGGCTTTTCACACTCTAACAACGGCTGCACTTATTGGGCAGGAGGGAGTTCATGCTTGAACTCACCTCAAAACATTGTTCAGGGCTTCCCTGGTGGTGCAGTGGTTGAGAGTCCGCCTGCCGATGCAGGGGACGCCGGTTCGTGCCCCAGTCCGGGAAGATCCCACATGCCGCGGAGCGGCTAGGCCCGTGAGCCATGGCCACTGAGCCTGCGCGTCCGGAGCCTGTGCTCCGCAACAGGAGGGGCCACAGCACTGAGAGGCCCGCATACCAAAAAAAAAAAAAAAACACTGTTCAAACAAAGCAAGTCATCAGGGTGAAAAAATGCAATGACGATGAATAACTAAAACTGTGATTTGTTGACGACTGGCAGAGCTTTTACCCTGGCACATAGCTTTGTTCACATCCATGGAAGCCACTGAGTAGAAAATAATAACATTATAACCGCTAAGAGTGTGCAGAGTTATTACTGTGTGCTAGGTGCTGTGCCATGGACTTTGCCTGCATTACCTCTTTTGAAATTCACCATCATCCTAAAAGGCAGGTACTGTCAGTATTTTACAAAGCTGGAAACTGAGACATAAAAGAGTTGTTAACATTCCTAAGGCACACATCTAGGGTAAACATTTGATTTGAACCCAAGTGTCCGAATCCGGTCTGCAGGCTCTAAATCTCTAGAGACTAATACAACTCAAATCATTCAAGGGTTTTATTTTTATGAAAAAAAATTCATTGTTTCGCCCTCATTACCAAATAAAACTCCAAATTCTCAAAATACATAGTTTCAATATTACAAAAATACTATGCATTTAATACAGCCATTAACATAAATCATCTCATTTGATAATGAAATATATAATGCAAAAATCCATATAGCAAAATTTTCAGTTTTAACTCATGGAAAATAATTAGAGGCTATAACTTGGAAAAAACTTTACAACCTTTTATGACATTCACATTAAGATGAGAGTGCAATCACAAAAAAAATTACAGTAGATCAGAAAATGCATGAATTGGATATTTGTGTATTATATTTTACTGAAGAAATGAGTCAACATAATGAAAATATGAAGGCTAAATAAATAGAAATCTATTTCAAAGGAAAACTTTTAAATATATGTATAAAACTAAAAAATATTTAGTCTTTTATGTGTATGCAAAAATTTTTATGAGAATGACTATCTTTACAATATCATATGTCAATTATATCTCAATAAAACTGGGGGGAATACAGGCCATCTTAAGAATCTTTTAAGAGGCAATAATTAAGAATTTAGTAGGAAAAACTCATAACAGCACCTACATGTTTCCCTAACCCAAGCTTCAAACCTGTTCAGTAAGTATGTTATAATCCTGCCTGTATTTGTACCCATGTGCATGGTCAGAGAGAATACTTCTGTCTGCAGAGTCAGAAGTGCTAGCCATTTGTCTCTACTCCTAGCTACTGTGCAAATCATTTCTGAAAATATCCTACATGTGGACAGCAGACCCTTGTTTAAAAACCAGTGACATGGAGGCCACTGTTTTCAAGACAGTTTATCTTTAGACTCTTCTTAAGGACTGTTAATAGTTCTTCCCTAATTTTAGCTGAAATTTACTTCCCTATCCATAGCTGAAACATCCACCTATCTATCCTTGCTCTGCCCCTGGGAGCAGCAGAGTTAAGCTTCTGAGTGGAAAAGAACTGCTGTGTAGTGATGAGATGAAATATAGCCTGATGTGTAAAAATGCCTCCCCAGCAGGACCTTACACAGCACTTGGGGAGAACAGCATGGAGACATCATCATCATTACATGGTTGACTCTGAATTTCTTTCTCAGGGGAACTGCCACATCCCATGTGACTTGGGTGGAAATGTCAGCAGAACCTTACCTCCCCTCCCACAGGAACTAGCACATAACCCAAGCTGGTTAATCAAAATATTCTGTCACCCTGGATCGCAAGATCTTTTGGGGTAAAGATACTGGGGAGGGAGGGAGGGAGCCTCTCCCACTCTGAGACTGGAAGCTTGTTTGAGGATGATGCTGTGCAGCCCAAATCTGAACGCAGCACTACAGGAACCTGACCCCATTATTTGAAATTCTGGATGCCGTCATCCTTTGGACTTTCTGGCTAAATGAAACAAAAATTCCCTTTTTAAGTTAGTAGTTTCAATCACCTTCAACCAAAAGAATTTTGGCAAATATATCCGAAAGGTACAAATTTCACTTTGTCCACAACTTTTCCGAGCATTGACTCTAACGGGACAAGAAAGGCTAGAGCATAGAGAAATTAGAAGTTGAGCGACTGGCTCAGTAGAAAATTAGAAAGGTGAAAACTGAAAAACTGTACCCTGGACCTACTTAATTTATGCAGAAACTTCCCTGCACGATAGGATTTCTAGAGTGCTAAGAGGAGCCATTACGCAATAAAAAAAAAGATACTGTGTTAATGATCCGTGACATTCCAAAGTCCCTTTCCAAATGACAGAGGCTTTCATTACAGAAGTGGAGATGAGACGTTAATAACTCTGGCAAGCTCAAGTGGGAGGAGGATGGGAATCACAAAAACATTAGGAAAAGGATTACCATCAAAAAGCCTGGGCATCGGAGGAGACGCCAGTAATGGTCCCGATCCACATCTTGTTTTGCCCGAGAACAGCCCTGCCATCACAACCCAACTCTCTGGAGCAGGCAAAGAGGAACCCCGCCTGCAGCTTATCTCTGCAAGAGAATTTATTTCTGGCTAATGCCACAGTGTTGATTTTAAATGCCCATGAAGATTTCTGGAAAAGTTTTCAGGAGAAAAGTCATACCCCCAAATACTTCCACTTGTTAGTCCCAGAAAATTGCACTATACTATTTAATAAACATAATACTATCCACTGATAATAATTAAGTCTAAACTATAGGCAACTAAAAATATGTTTCACCCAAATGCAATGTCTCACCTAGTCCTACCTGCCTCATTATACCTTTATTCTTCCCCTATGGTTCTGCATATTTGCTGTGTGCGTCTTTTCATCAGTACAGCTAGAAAGTAAACTACTAAATATATGCTGGGAATGAACTGCCTTCTATCTCTCAGATACTTCCATTTCCCTTCTCACCTTCTGTGCTAAAAAGTCACTTCTACAAATATTCTCCATAAAGGGTAGCAAAGAATTGAAATGACATTTCACTAACTGTGAATCAGCACCTCTTCTCATTGGAAGAGCCTAAGTTCTTCAGAAATATGACATAAGTGCTACCATATATGGAAAAATATAAGACTTTAGAAAGTGGTATTCCAGAGTGTGGGAAATACCAGTGACATCCTCCCTTTACTTACTGATCTGCCACTGAACGCTTTACTGGGTTTTCAAATGGAGAAAGTCTTTGCACAAGTCTGAATATAATATGGCCTTGCTAATAGTAAAAAAGTATCCTCAGGCATTTGAGAGGATTTCCAAAGCCATCAGCCCAATGTCTATCCTCCTGAAGATTCTACACTTAAGGAAGTAGTTTGAGCCAGTCTGTTTAATTAAAAAAAAAGGAATTATAGGTTGATTATGTTATCATCTTTGAATGAATTTAGAACTTGATTAAAATAATTATTGAGCACCACAGACTGCAGGCACCATGCAGGCAATGGGGATACGGAAGTGAGGGGCCAAGAAAGGTCCACCTCTCCACACAGCATACATTCTTGCAGCGGTAACCTTCAGACATTAAACAACATGCACAGGGAGTTACAGAAACATAAACCTAGATAAAGGGATTAGGAAGGCCCCACTGAAAAAGTAATAGTTGAGCAAAGCTTGAAGGACTAGGGATTAACTAGTTGAGGGGGAGCAGGGAGGGCATTCCTGACAGAAGGAAAAGCAGTGTAAAGGCCCCTAAGGGGAAGGAGGAACTGGTCATTCAAGGAAATGAGACAAAAGCATGGAGCGTAGGAGGCGTGGGGGCAGGGGTTCAGGCTATGGTGAGGTAAATATGGCTTTGAAGGTCATGTTAAAGGGTTTTTTTTTAACATCCCCAAACTAAACTCTCCTAAATCTGTTCTACCTGTAGATTCCTCCATCTCAATGAATGGCAACTCTACCCTTTCAGTTGCTTAACATCATCTTTGATTCCTCTCTTTCTTTCATACCCTACACTGAATTTATCAGTAAAACTTATTCATTCTGTTTTCAAAATATATCTTTACTGGACCACTTCTCATCATTTTTACTATACTATTCTGGCCCAAGCCAGCATCTAGCCACCTCTCTCCTAGATTATTGCAATAGCCATGAAACGGTCTTCCTATTTCTCCCTTTGCCCCCCAGGAGCAATCCTTTTAAAACATGAGTTTTAAAGGCTCCCTATCTCATGCAGAGTGAATATCAAAGTGTATACTATGGCCTATAAGGCCCTACGGGGTCTGATTTTCTGTTCAGTCTCTGGCTTATCTCCCATTACTCTCATTCTCATTCTGTATGCCCCAGACCCAATATCCCATCTTTCCTTGAAGGGCAGACATGTTTCCCTCTCAGGGTCTTTTCACTTGCCATTCCCTCTGCCCATATTCTCTCTCTTCAAATATCCACATGGCTCACACCCTCACCTATTTTGTGTCTTTGTTCAAATGCTGTCCCCTCAGTGAGGCTTTCCCTAACTATCCTATTTAAAATTGCAACCCATCCTTTCCCTGTCTTTTACCTGGTTCTTATTTATCCATAATACATCACAGCAAATACTTGTACTTATTTACTTTGTTCCACACACACACATACCAGAATGCAAGCTCCATAAGGACAGGAATATCTGTCAGTTGTATTCACTGTGGTATCCCAGGGGCCTGGAATATTTGCTGGGGACAGAGTAAGCGCTCAATAAATATTTGCTAAATGAAGGTCTTCATCCTAAGAGCAATAACAAGCCACGGAAAAGCTTTTAAACATGAAGAGTCATGATCAGATAGAAATATTTTTAAGTATCTCCAGCTGCCCTAAAAAATATATTGGGGGAGAAGGAGATGGGGGTGGGGTGGACAAAAGTGGATGCCTGGGAGAAATCTAGCTCATCTTCATTCTAAGAAGAGTTACTACGGTGAATTGAAGAAGGGAGGCTTACCAGCCTTGGTAATGACTCAGTGTGGGAGCTGGTCTCCAAGATGCCCCCCACCCCTTCACCCAATGATCGACACCACCCAGTATTCACATCTTTGTGTTGTCACCTCCCATGCTGAAGAGGGACTGGCTCTGAGAGACCAACTATGACAGAGTAATGCTGCCTGACTTCCAAGACCAGGTTATAAAAGTCCTTGCAACTTCCACCATGGGGTTTTGTAACACTCTCAGAACTCTGAGCCACTGCATAAGAAGTCTTGCTACATCAAGACCACCGTGCTAGAGACCACATGGGGAGACCGCATGGAGAAACCATGAGACTACATAAAGAGAAAGATACCCTACCAGCCCCAAGCTGTTCCAGGTCCCAGCCATTTGACTGGCCCTGGCTAAGACCCCTAAACCCTAGGAACAGAGATGTGCTTTCCCACGGTGCCACATCTAAATTTCTGACCCTCAAAATCAAAACAGAAGTTTAAGCCACTACACTTGGGGTAGCATGCTAAGCAGCAGGAGATGCCCAGAACACTCAGTAAAGAGGCCTCCTTGTACAATGGGATTTCACCAGCCAGGCAGAGGTTCAGGGTTTACTAGCTTGAAGGACAGAATACCTCAAGGTGCCTTCTGCGTTTAAGAGCTTAGGTAGGATGAGCAAAATGGATCGTTTTAATAGAAGAAAAATGCAGCTGTTTCCAGGCAGCTCTTAATCTAAACCGTCAAAAATTCACCTGCCTGATTTTTCTCCAGATTTTTATGGCACCTATGCCCTTCAAGAAGCTGACAATTTGCTTGATTAACTGAGGGAACTGGATTACCATGACACCTTCCTCTTCCAACTCTCCAGAGAAACTTAGAACATAAACTGGAATCAATATGCTCTCCTCTCAAGGACAAAAAGTTAATTCTTTGCTCTGAAGTTCATCAAAGAACTAATTGAAACTGTTATTTCAGGGATATTTGATGCCTGAACTCTTTAGGCTTTTCTATACAAATCAAAGACTAGATTATAATATCAGAGACCTTGAATTATAAATGGAAATATTAGCAAATTAAGTCCCCTTTTAAAATCATGAACATGGTGTATACAATATACAGCTTAAAGTAAATGACAAAAATACTTGTAAAATTTCATCGAAGTGTGAAGACAGAAAGAAAGCAAAAGAGCTCTACAAGTTCTTATATCAAGTTCTTGAATAGAATCAAAACATAGTTCCTCTAGAAGCACTAATTAATATGGCATCTTGGAAAGCCCATGTATCTACAATAAATCCTACCTGCAACAAACATGCCAGATTGTCATCCTGCCCCATGCTCTTAGCCCTATGAAATAAGAAATGTGCCAAATTTCTCAAAAGCCTAAACTTGAGCTACCTCAACTCCCTCAAGGAACATCGACACAAACACATGTATAGTCCATATTTCGCTTTGATTACTATGGACTCTCAAAGATCTTCCTAGGCCTTTGACGGTATAAGGGTGCTTGGGCTATTGGTGAAAGCCCATGACAGAGATAGGGAAATATTAAGAGGTCAGCATCCCAAAGGCTCCCCATCACCTACAGAATAAAGTTCTATTTTTTTAGTAAGACACACGAAGCCCTCCATGAGCTCAGCCTTGCTTACATCTCCAACACAATTTCTTGTTATAACTCCTCTAATCATCACCATCCTTACCCTGCCTTCTACAGCACACAAACACACACACACACACACACACACAATCTTGCAGGAGTACTGAACTAGTTGGCAGCTCCCTGGATGGACTGTCCCATTTCAGATCTCCCCAACTTTGTTCACAGCCCTCTCCCTGTCTAGCATGTCTTTTCCCTTTTATAAGCCTCAGTTTAAACATCACTCTTCTCTGAAACCCTTCCTCTTCTCCTTCCCAGGCAGACTCTGGCCATTCTCTGCTTTAAGCCCTCAGAAGGCCCCATATATCATTCTTTCTTTTTGTATCTCTACTCCTACTTAACTGAGCCATTTGGGAGAGCAAATAACCTTACTGGATTATTTCCAAGTCAGAACCCCCTAAAACATAGGCCTGGTCTCATATGTAGAAAGAATGGAAGGAAGAGCAATATACCCTCCAAATAAAAGGAAAAGATTTGTGAATTTTAGCTTTCAGTGACAGTGCTATTTGACCTTGTCCTTGTACATAATAAATTGTTTTCATTTTCCTGTCATCAACATCACTTTTTTTTTTTTTAGAAAGCACAAGAAATCTGTTTTAATAAACAACTTTCATAAACAACAAGGACCTACTGTATAGCATAGGGAACTATATTCAATATCTTGTAATAACCTATAATGGAAAAGAATCTAAAAAAGAATATATATATACATATATATATATGAATTACTTTGCTGTACACCTGAATCATTGTAATTCAACTATACTTCAATTAAAAATTTTTAATACATAAAAATTTAAAAAAAGAAACAAAATGGACTTTCAATATTTAGATGTGAACTAAACTTGATACTTAGTAATGTTCTAGCCCAGCCGAGAGTGATAGGGCAATCTGAACTGGTCTCCTTAAAATGAATTTATGTCTCTACCATATTAGAAATTGTGATTTCTCAAGTATTTGCTTCTTGGGCTGAATTTTAACTAACATCAAAGAGATTAATGAGGTAATCATTTAAATATGGAACATCACTTTTTAAATGAAGGCAATCTAAAGTGCTGCCACGAGTTTTCCTCAAATAATAACATGACATTTGTTAGACATAATTTTAATTGACACGTCAATAAAACCATGTCACAGAAATTTGGGTTCACAGAAATACCCAGTCTATTTTACAAAAACTCCCACAAAACTGCAAAAAAGACAATCTACAGAAGAGTAACTAACCACTGTGCATGCTTCTGTTCATCATGCATTCTATAACAACACAGAATTCTGCTCCCCGATACTCTGTGGTTACAGGCACATACATAGTATTTTATTGAGAAAGTGTCCTTGAATTATTAAGAATCTTTAAGGTGATCAGAACATCTGAAAGGAATTAGTAACCAAAAACGCCAGTCTGATGAGTAAGTAAAGACAGGTCAGGATGCACATTTAGTAAAGAGAAATGGATGACAAAGTTATTCACCTCTATCTCTGGAAACAAAACTGAGGCTAAAAATAGAGAGCTCCAGAGGGTGAGGTAATACTTGCTTATGATTGGCTTTTAGTCTTTATTCATTTTAGGCAGTGACTATTATCCCAGCTCCATGGGGATTCTAAAAATTTCAACATTTATAAAAGATTTACTCTTGGGTGGAAAATGCCATAAAATGGTGAATCCCATAGAGTTTTTCAAAGTAATAGTATGATATTCAACTTTCAGCTCAGTCTTTAAATACTGCATATGACAGCCACCATATAAAAATTATAGTCAATATTATAATCTATTCAATTCTTTCTATAACAGGTCTCTTACTTTGATGGACACACCACCTTGAAGAAATGAATGAGGCAGAAAATAAAGTTTTCCACTGATAACAATTGGAGACCTTTGTCATTTCAGAGAACCCCTATCCCATAAAGGCCAAATTAAATAGAGACTGAGCAAAAGCAGTATCTGGGAATTATGGAACAGATCTTCGGGAAATAGAACTCAGTTTTCTCTGATTATCTCAAAAATGTCTTTTGGTATGATTTGCTTGAATCAGAATCCCAAGAAAATTCACACACTGCATTTGGTTGATATGTTTTACAAGTCGCTTTAAATCTATAATATCTCCCCCTCTCTTTTTTTTTTTCCCATGACATTTATTTGCTGAAGATTCTAGATTTAGCTGATTGTTCCATCATGGTGTTAGTTAAGATGGTGCTCTACCCCTCATATTTCCTATAAACTGGTGGTTAGAGATTTACCTAGATTCAGATTCAAATTTGGGGGCAAGAATATTTTAAAGGTTATGCTGTGAGTCACATCAAGAGGCACATAATGTCTGTCTTTCCCACTTTTGGCAATACTAAGCTTGATCACAGAGGTTCAGGTGATGCCAGCCTGAACCATTCACAAGGTAACCCATTAACATTTTACCTAATGACTTTAGCATTTCGCTTGCCTAGATCCATTATTTCATTAGGGGTTGAATATGGGATTATTCAAATCTTTCATTTCTCTGCTTTTATTTTCTACTATCTATTTTTAAAAGAAAAGAAAAGCCCTTTCAGAACTGAAAAATAGCCCTAAACCTTAGGAGTTAGCCTGACACTCATAGCTAGACCTCAAGGGTCTCCTACTGGACACAAACAATCTCACAGAACAGCAAGTCACTTTCCGACTTTGAAGAAATGAGATGAAAAACAAGACCACTTCATAATGTTGTTCTGTCACAGGTAAAAACAAGGTCACTGTGCACATGATAAAATTATTAAACACACTCCTTTCGTAGATAATATGAATGGCTTTACAGCTTTAGCCTTGCTCTAGCCTGCCCTATAGAATTTACTAAATTCCCCCATGCCATTCTTTAGGATTCATTAAAATACCCAATCATAAAATTATCCTCCCTTCAAATCCAGAGCAAAGCCCCTCTTCATTGAACCACCCCCAACATCATCCAGCAACAGCCCAAATCCTGTAATATGTCCTTTCTAACACCCTCTGAGATGCCCCACAGTTCCCTGTTTCCTTCTCTGCAACAAGTAATAAACCTGACTTGCTGAGCTCCAGGTATGTTCTTGGTGGTCTATCAGTTGGGGTGAGAGGGGGAGGGGGGGTGCAGCAGAAGGACATTTACATCTATATGGTTATCATGAAATACAGTCTATACAGGAAAGACAGGATACATTCAATTCTTTCTCTTTAATTATCATTCTTCGGAAGAATGAGTTGTGGTCTGGTAACCTACAAAGGTAACCAACATGGTATACATTTTCCTTTTCGAAGTATCATTATGAATTCACAGATTTTTTCTTATTTCTATCTATAGCAGTTTTTTTCTTTAATGGTGTTATGAGTTCCTGGGTGGGGACACGGTCCAGGATCTTGAAGCTCATGTCCTGTATCAGGGGCCTGCTGCAGGTGCTGGCACACGAAGCTCACCTCCACGGTGCTGCTGTATGTCTTAGACCATCCACCCCTCAGAACCTGGAGTCGACCATCCTGGTCTGGTCCCCCCGGGGGGCACCATAGCCTCGGGTCTGCCCAGAGTAAGGCCTCCAGAGCTGCCATCACCAAGTCCTCAGCTACTCCCTGGTCACTAGGGGAAGGACTTCTGCCCAAGCTGGACGTGATGCCATGACATATGGCAGTCATATTTTTATGCTCAAATATTCCCATCTTTGGCCAGTAGGAGCCCTTTAAGATTGACTCCTGTGTCCTACTATAGGCATGACTCAAGAAATCTTTGATGACTTATACTTTCAGGTACAGGTAAATATCCTAGATTTACTTCCTGCCTAAGACAAGTGTATTGGTTTGGGTTCTCCGGAGAACAGAGTCAACAGGAGATAGATAGATAGATAGGTAGATAGATAGATAGATAGATAGAGAAATTTACCCTAAGGAATTGATTCATGCAGTACAGAGGGTGAGAAGTCCAAGATCTGCAGTCAACAATCTGGACACCCAGGAGAACAGATGGTACAGTTCTAGTCCAAGACCATAAGCATGAAAGCTTGGAAAGCCAATGGTGTAAGTTTTAGCCTGAGCCCAAGTCTAAAAGCAGAGGAAGACTGATGTCCCAGCTTGAAGACAGTCAGGCAGAAAGAGAGAAAGCATTCCCTTACTCAGGCGTTTTATTCTACTCATGCCTTCAACCAATTAGATGAGCCCTCCCACATGGAGGAAGATAATCTACTTTCTCAGTCTACTGATTCAAGTGTTAATTCCACCCAGAGACATCTTCACAGTCACACACAAGAATAATGTTTAAGCAAACATCTGGGCACCCCATGGTGCAGTCAAGTTGACACATAAAATCAACCAGCAGAACAATTCAGCCGGTTTTCCATAATATTCACTTTAAGCAAAAAATAAGAGTGGTGATATCTTGTCTAGACATAAGCTTTGTACTGTACTGAGGAACAGTCAGACCTGTATATGAACATCATTGGCAGTTTTAGTTTCCATACTCTTGTAAGAATGTAGAGGCAAGGCAGAGTTTGCAGGGAAAGCCATGAAAAATGATTAAAGAAATAGAAAATCTGTCCAAAGAAGGAATACTAAGGAACTTGCCTAAAAAAGAGAAAACTGGGCTTCCCTGGTGGCGCAGTGGTTGAGAGTCCACCTGCCGATTCAGGGAACGCGGGTTCGTGCCCTGGTCCGGGAAGATCCCACATGCCGCGGAGCACCTAGGCCCGTGAGCCATGGCCGCTGAGCCTGCGCGTCCGGAGCCTGTGCTCCGCAACGGGAGAGGCCACAGCAGTGAGAGGCCCGCATACCGCAAAAAAAAAAAAAAAAAAAGAGAGAGAGAGAAAATTAAAGAAGGATTTTATTTCTGTCCTTAAATAAGAAAGGTTTTCCGAAGGGTGGTGTTGGGCAGTCAGCACCATGTTATGAAATACTCTGCTAGAGAAAAGAAGTTAAAGCAAGGGATATTTGGCTACACCTAGAGAATGTCAAAATCACTCAGTCTTAGGTTTAGAAGTGACATTTTCAGGTCTAGAATCTAGCTCTAGATGATTCAGAAATTTACTTAAATGCTCAGACCACTGGCCATCTAAAGGTACTTTTGGGAATGTAATTCTCGATTGCTTAATTCAAATAGATCCTCTCCACCTGACACTATGCAAAGTAGCTAAGCCTCTCTAATCCATCCCAAAAGCCTCCACCACAAGGACGTTTATGGCTGCCTCTAAACAGAGAGGAGGGAGACCCCGGGTGTGGCCATTGCTCTCTGCATGGGAGGCAGGTCAGTGGCTCCAGAGACCACTGTGAGGGTAGAAATGAGCAATGAGCTCCTCCAGGGGCTAAAGAGCCCAAGAGGAGTCCCCCCCACGTTCTTCCCCTACAAAGCTTTGGTCCTCCTTCATACAATTTGTAGAGGCCGTTATTATTCCCAGGGGTGAGAACAGGAGCAAAACTAGTGGGCTTGGTAATTGTGGATACTGTGAACACTCCACAGACCAGAATAAACAGGTCCCTGTTTAATCTAAAGTCAACTTAGGCAGACTAGATATCAACACGAGGACAGTGCTTCTCACAGGAAATAACCCTGGGATTTTTAGTCATCCCAGAAGAGAAAGTTATGAGCAGGACACTTAGAATAATTCCTCTCCTCCAACTTAGTAGGTGAGACTTGGCAGTTGGATGACTGGAGGAAAAAAGTGCTGACAAGAATAACTATTCAAAAGGAGGATTTCCTCAAGAAAGGTTGACTCAAGGTCAGCAATATAACTGTGCTTTCATGGGCTAAGAGAGCGGGACGAGGGAATTTCACAAAGAACACACCAAGGAAATGTAGCCAAGGAAATAACTCCAACAGCCTGAATAAAGCTGTAAATATTTTTTCTCATGTTCTTCTAAGCCCAGAAGCTACTTTCTATTTCTATATTTTTCCCCTCTTTGACTGACAACTGACAAGAAAGGACAGCAAAGTAAAAGCTGACTGTTTCACTAATAAATTTTTTGACTACACTTCACAAAGCCCAGATTAGATGGAAAAATACCTGTATAGATGGTCCCTGACTTAAGACGGTTTGACTTACAATTTTTCTACTTTATAATAGTGTGAAAGAAGTACACATTCAGTACCCACTGTACTTCAAATTTTGAATTTTGATCTTTTCCTGGGCTAGCAACATGCAGTATGATACTCTCTCCTGTTGCTGGGCAGGGGCAGCTCCCAGGCAGCCATGTGATCACAGCCAATACACTTACAACCATCCTGCACATACACAACATTTCTGGTTTTCACTTTCAGTACAATAGTCAATAAATTACATGAGATCTTCAAACTTTATTATAAAATAGGCTTTGTGTTAGATGATCTTTCCCAACTGTATTCGAATGTAAGTGTTCTGAGCATGTTTAAGGAAGGCTAGACTAAGCTATGATGTCCAGTAGGTTAGGCATATTAAATGCATTTTCAACTTAAGATATTTTCTATTTATGATAGGTTTATCAGGACGTAACCCCATCATAAATCAAGGAAGACATGTATAGTCAATTTCTCTCCACAGTCATCTATTGCTTCCATTATGTATGTATAGATGTTCAATAAGAAGAAAATAGGTCTGGTTCAAATGCATTTTCTCATTTCATGACCAACATGGTGCCAAATGGTACTATTTTTCATTGGGACTATGTGTCAATATATCTAAGTTAGCACAAGTCCTTTTGATACGATGGTTACTCAGAGACTGATTTAGGCAAAATCTTGAATCCAACCCTTGCATCCTTCATCTCCATTCTTATCCTTTAGAAAATGTTTGACAAAGAGGAAAGCCCTGGAAGATGTTTTCAGGTTTTCAAGTACCTGTTTACAGTGTGCTGAATGGTGTCCCCACCCCACACAGACACAAAAAAGTATATGTTCATACCCTAATCTCTAGAACTTTGAAAATTACCTTATATGACAAAAAGAGTGATTATTACCTTATGTGGCAAACGATGTGCTTAGGTAAAAGAACTTAAATGGAGGACCTCTCTGGGTGATCCAGATGGGTCCTAAATGCACTCATATGTACCCTTATAAGATAGAGGTAGAAGGAGTATAGGAACAGATACACAGAGGAGAGACCCACAGGGAGGAGAAGGCAATGTGAAAGCACAAACAAAGATTGGGGTGATGCAGCTACAAGCCAAAGAATGTCAAGGCATGCCAGCAGCCACCAGAAGTAGAAGAGGCAAGGAACAAATTCTCCTCTAGAGCCTCAGGAGGGAGCCTGGCCCTCCTGATGGTTTTATTTGGGAGTTCTGGCCTCCAGAACTGTGAGGAAATAAATTTCTATTGCCTTAAACCATTACATCGGTGGTAATTTGTCACAGCAGCCACAGGAAATTAAGACACTTTCCAATTCACATTGTCCTCTTTGGAAAAGCCTATGATAAAGGACTAGGCCTAAGTTGCATGTTTCTACTAGGTAACCAAGACCTCCTACTATAACTAGTGGGATCAGAAGTAGACATTGACCCAGAGCCAACAGACTAGCATGAGCTATGGCCATCCCTCTCAAGAATCTGAAGTGAGACATAAACACCACTGTAAGACCATGTTGGTCATCACTGCTATAATGTTAACATCGATTTGAGGCCAGAGTCGGTACCATGGCAAGCCAAAGACATTTGCAAGCTAAAGTTACAGGAGAGCTAAGGTGCTGTTCTCAGTATTCTGGGAAAATGGAAAATAAGAGCTGAGAAAAAAGAATCAAATACCAGAGATCTCACTTCATACTTCACAGAGAAACTAAATGCAATCGGATAAGAATGATATTTTCCCACCATCAAACTAATCCTGAATCTGTGCCCACACATTCTGGGGTTTTTTTTCCCCCCCACTACAGAGAAGTTATCTATCCTCATTGTCTCCATTGCCTTGCCTCCAATTTTCTGTTCAGCCCCATGCAATGAGGATTTTGCCCCATTGTTTCATTGATATAACTCTTACTAAGTTGCAAATGACCGCAAAGCCCTCATCTTACTTGACCTTTCAGCAGCATTTGACACAGTTGACACTTCTTGAAACAATTTTTTACAGTTTTATGCCGTGAGGTTTCCTCCGACTTTCTCCAGTCTCTTTCCTTATCTCCTTTGCTGGCTTTTCTTCCACCAGACCTTTCATCACTGTCACGCCTCCCGGATTCTGCCTTTGATTCTCTTCTGATCTCAATATTCTCTTTCTAGTTAGTCTCCGTCAACCCCTTGGCTTTAAACAAAGTAAACACGTTGTGACAACTCAATTCTGTGTCAGCAGTCTTTATTTGTGCCTGAGCTTGACACCCAAGTATCCAACCACCTATGTGACATCTCCCTATGGCTGTCTAAAAATTATCTCACCCTTAACATGGCCAAAAGAATGTTTGATCCCTCAGTCCACATCATCTTAGATGGATAGAGACTTATTCGCCTGCCTCTTTTCAACAAAGGCACCAACATCCACTGAGTTGCTCAGGTCAAAAATCCTACAAGTCATCCTCAATTCCTCTCCTTCCTTCATATTCCATATCTAATCCATCAGCAAGTCCCATGAGCTCTATCTGCAAAATTTATACTGACTCTGACCACCCCTCACCAATTCTTTACCACCACCTCATCATCATTTCTCAGTAAATTTCTGCAACAATCTTTTATTTATTTTTTTTTTTGCGGTACATGGGCCTCTCACTGTTATGGCCTCTCCCGCTGCGGAGCACAGGCTCTGGACGCACAGGCCCAGCGGCCATGGCTCACGGGCCCAGCCGCTCCGCGGCATGTGGGATCTTCCCGGACCAGGTCACGAACCCGTGTCCCCTGCATCGGCAGGCGGACTCTCAACCACTGCGCCACCAGGGAAGCCCCTGCAATAATCTTTTAACTATGGTCAGTTCTACAAATAGCAGCAGGATCAGTTATTGCTATACTGCTTATTACTCTTTGATGAATTTCCACTGCATCCACGTAAAAATACAAATTTCTCACCAAAGTCTAAAAGGCCCTCTACGATCTGTCCTCTGCTTACTCCCTTGACATTATGTCCCTTATTTCTCTCCTCAATTCTTTCATTTGAACCACACCAGCCTTATTCCATCCCCATGCATTTAAGGCTCAGTTTTGTTTCAGGGACTTTGTACTTCCTGTTCCTTCTAGTTGGAAGTGTCTTCCCCAGATCTTCACATGCCTGACTCCCTCTCATAACTCAAATGTCACCTCCTTAGAAAGGCCTTTCCTGACCACCTCAGCTAAAGAACCTCCTGCCCCATTACTGTCTATTACATTTCCCTGTTTTATTTTCTTCACGGAATTTATCAGTAAATGAATTAATTCTATTAATCCATTTGCATGTTTACTGTTCAAATTGTCCCACTGTAACATCAGCTCCTTGAGGAAATGACTTTGAATTTTTCACTTATGTGTCCCCAAGTACCTGGCGTATAGCAGCTACCTAGTAAATATTTACTGACTTATCAACTCTAGAACCCTCTGAGAATCCTTTAATTCCAATCCTCCTTAAGCTTTGTGGTACATTATTTCCTGTCCTTCAGTATATGACACTAATTGTTACATTCTTAATTAAATTACCTTCTTTAATTTGTGCTAGTCTGAGTTTCTCCCCTTTGTAGCCAGAGACTTAATAAAATTGTTGAAATGATGCTGTATCCTGGATTTGGACATCAATTAAACATCCCTAATAGTAAGGCTGAAATGCTGGGTACAAAACAATGTTCAATGCCAGCAGCTCCTCTGTCTATGCTGACCCTTATTTTTCTGATGCATGCTTAAACTATGACTTCCAAAGCCTATCTGAGGGGCTAAGAATGATACCTCCAAAGATTATACCCTGCTTTCTACCACTATACACTTCCCCCCAGGAGGAAAAATGAAAACTTATGTATGTATAAGTTATTTATTTCCTAACTTGCCAAGAACACTGAACATAAACCAGGTTTAAGACTCTAAGCATTCCCTATAAGGCAGCATGAAAATAGCACCAGCTTCGGAGTCAGAAACCTGAACTCCAGTTCTGGGCTGCCCCTACTTAGTTCAGTAAGATTGGCAAGGGACTTAGCTCTTTTCTTCTCAATAAAATAAGGAGGTTGGACCAGTTGACCACAACGCTCTCTGTGATTATTATCCAGTTATGTACCTGCTTCTTTTTTGTTGGTTCTATTTCCAAAGCTTCTTTTCCCTCTCACTTTCCTAAGAGAATTAACGGCTCTGCAAAAGCATCGCGCTAAGTTTCATTTGCAGCGCACCTCTGATCACACAGACGTGCGTTCCCGCAGCAGAGAAATGTGTGATCGTTGATTTGCACCTTGCTGGTTGCATACATGCAATGGCAAGTGGGAGTTTTATTGGGTTCACGGATAGCGGGCATTCTTTTCCTTTTAGTGCAAGCGTGGTTTTGTTTGCTTGTTTGGTTTGATGAAGAAACACATTTATTCAAGGGCTCAGTTATGAAGTGAAATGGGGCTCCACGCAACTAAACTGTGTGCAGTGAAATTCAAACTGCAAGCTATAAACCCACACACACTTAGGCTGCAAGCCAACTTCTCACCAGAGGGTTCCAAAGGTGAGGTGAAAGGAGGATAGCAAATGCCAGGCTGTGTACATCTTCAGCAACAAATATATGTTTGAACTGATGTTATGATGACTGCAGGTTAAACTGAAGACCTCTGCAAGTGAATCTCTGGATATCAAGCCTCCTTGGGCACATAGTTAAGCTAGTTTTCATTTTCTTTGACCTCTTTCTGTATTTTTCCAGGCTTCCCATGAAATGGGGAAAGGGGGTTGGTAGGGAGTAAGATAGTTCATAGTAGGTCACTCCCTCCCCGCACTGAGACTTGAGCATAGCCTCAGGCGAGGGCCCACATCTTGATTTATAATACCACTCTCCAAGGAAGAGAACTAGGGCTTTTTGGAGAAATGACTGATTCTCAGACTGAGGCAGGAAATATACAAGATGAGCCTTCTTGTAGCACCAGAAGTAAGGAAGTGCTAAAAAAACAAAAACAAAAAAAATTAGAAACTAAAATGATGGGAGTATGTCAACAGGACACAGGAGCCACATGAAAGAGTTCCCAATGGCCAAAGCTGGAACAATTTGAACAATAAAATAAAGGAGTATTGACTTATGACCCCAAATATGAAATAATATCCATGAGTCCATACTGATATGAATAAATGATTAAATAAATAAGTAAATGGGGGAGAGCAGACAAATCTCCCATGCAGGATTCCAAAGGTCCCCACTTTTTAGTTGATGGCTGCTTATAGTATCTTCCTTCCAAAAAGTATGGAAAGGAAAAAAAGAGTAATTCTGCAATGAAGAAACCTGACAAATACACACTATCGCAGCCAGGTGGTCAAGGTTCACACCAACAGGGATAAGTCACGGTGATAGCATGTGATGAGAATGGCACTTCATCTCTGTGGTCTTCCTCCCCAAAATCTAAAACCCCAGCGTAACCATGAGAAGCAAATCAGACCAAGCCCAACTGAGATACATTCTTCAAAATATCTGACCATTGCTCCTTAAAACTGTCAAGGTCATCAAAAACAAGGAAAGTCTGAGAAGCTATCACAACCAAGAGGCACTTAAGGACACATGACAACTAAATGTCCAGTGGTATCCTGGATGGGATCCTAGAGCAGAAAAAGGACATCAGGGGGAAAGAGGAAATCCATATAAAGTATGGACATCAGTTTGCGAAAAAGTATCAATATTGGTTCATTAACTGTGATACATACACTATACTAATGTAAGATGCTAATAATAGAGAAAATTGGATATGGGGTATACAAGAACTCTTTACTATCTCTGCAATTTTTCTGTTTATCGAAAATGATTCTAAAATTAACTGCTTATTTTTAGGGAAAAAAAACCCCTGCCAGTTCCAATTAAGTTCAAAAGAATAAATGTATAGAACTATTTCTTCTTTGACAATGACTTCTCTCACATCTGCTATCCTGGTTACCAAATACCTGAAAGTTACTTTCTTGCCACTTCCAACAATTCTTTCTCTCTCACTCTCTAGCATATTGCATTTCGAGAATGTGGTTTTTTTTCTTAAGCCTGAACTTTTCTCTCCTCTCCTTTATTGCTGAAATTTGATAACCACACAATTTGCTCTAGTAGTAATGTGATTCCATTAGTAAAATCTGACAGCAATTTAAGTGTCTGTCAACATTAATTCTCAGGTGCTTCTCATAGCCATTTACAAAGATTCCTCCACTTCAGCTCCTGATTGATTTTTCAGTTTGTTCCTTCCACCAGTAGTTCAAATTCTCTCTCTCTCTCTCTTTTTTTTTTTTTTTTTGCCTCATGGCATATGAGATCTTAGTTCCCCGACCCGGGATCGAAACTGTGCCCCCCGCTTTGGAGGCACGGAGTCTTAACCACTGGACCGCCAGGGAAGTCCCCAGATTTTTTCTTGGCTCTCCTTAAACATTATGAAGCGCTGAGGTCTTTTATTTCTTCAAATTGCCATGAGTAGAAAAGTCAGTTCTCAATAATAAACATGGCTTGTGTGATTAAGGATTTCCCTTGCTGGAAAAAGGTGCTAATAAAACCATCTTTTGGTGAGAATGGAGGGAAGTGAAGACCTGGCATTTGTCTTTCCTTAATCATTCAATCTTGACATTTAGCGTATTTTTTGAAACCCCTCTAGGACTAGTTTAAGATTATCCTCTACTATTTGCTGACTTTGGAGAAGAGTGACAATTAAGTTCACATTACAAATTATCCATAAAAAGTTCTATTTCATAAAACTTCTCCCTAAACTATACCTCTACAAGGAGAAAATTTTCACACATATGGTATATAAGCATGCGTGAGAATGAGGAAAGGTATGTGTTAATAAATATTGGCAACTGTTCATACAGTATGAATTGAGCAGCAGATCAAACCCCCATTTCCCTTCAAAATCTCCCAACAAGCCTGAGATAATACCACCTAATGAAATCTTCACCATTAGAATCATTTCTTTAGTTTAAATGATTTTTCCAACCTGGGATCCCTGATCCTCCTGGGGTCGTAGAGCTTTCTTAATATCAAAACTCTCTTTGTATGTCACGTGTTTATCTGAAATATGTATGCACAGCTAAAACATCAAGTTTCTTCACTCGTGATTGTAGTCGTATCAACTCAGGGAGCTGATACTTACATCAAGCTAAATGAAAGCTTTAATTAATAGGAAAATATATCCTTGATTATATTTGTTTGGTAGACAAAATTCTTTAAAAAAATTGGGGTGAAGGGAAGAAAATTGTAAGAGAGATTGGTGGTGAAAGAAAGATTGGGAAACACTGAGCTATATATAGTCTTTAAGGATGGACTTTGGCCTTGAGAAAGCCCCTAAAAATGCATACAATTGGGGAACTGAAGCAGAGCCCCTCAGGTCCCCTCTAAGTTTCTCCTATGAGCACTGATTTAATAGACTGATGGGTTACTACTTTAGCAAGGGCAGATGAAGGATTGGATCCAAAGGAGACACTTGTCCAGTTCAAGCCCAAACATCTGGAAAACCAATATGGCAATCCATGCAGGCAGATGGAAAGGAAACGGGGAGGAATGAGACATCAGAAGGCCAGGGTGAGGGCAGCACCAGGATAGACTCAGGGCATTGTGGCTCCTGGAACAAATACCTAGTACAGGAGAGTTGAAATAAGGTAAATAGGTAGGGAGACGTTAGGAAGAAACTAAGTACCAAATTGTTTGTGTGAATTTGGTACAGTGAAAAGCAGCTTCCCCATACACACATTAAATCACCTCTAAACACATTTAAATCTTCACAAGCTTAACCATGCTTCTGTTTTGTTCTAAAATGTTAGCGATTTCGGTCAAATGAGTCTTACCATTCTATACCTGCCTCCTGCCTGGGAAAAGTTTGGAATCATACATTTAACCAAAATGCCCTATTAAGTTCACTGGGTTAGAATAAGTAGCATGAAATCCAGAATTATTACAAAAATCCTCAACAGAGAAATCAAAAATCTTAGAATTCAACTCTGTGGAGGCTTTATCTAGCTTTTCAAGCACAGTCTGAATGCTAGGTTTTCTTCTTATTCTAAGTTTTACTAAGTTACTGTAATTCATAATCCTCCGTAGAAAAATAGTTGCTTAAGGCTTACGCCACAACAAAGTAGAATTTATCTACTCTCTCCTTCTCAGAGTGCCTTGCTCACCCCCTTTGCTACCTGTCAACACTGGATTCATCTTTGGGTCCAACATGAATCCCACACAGAAAAAATAGAGACAACAGAAAAACGGTAGCCTCAGCTAGAAATTTCCTTTCCTCCTATAATGTCTCAGGAACTATGTGTATCACTGATTTGATATTTACAAATCAAATATTCCTTGAGCCCCTAATGTGCACAGAACTGCCAGAGATTTCCTTAGAAAGTCATAGTGCATTTTCCCAAGGTAAAGGTTCTAGAAGTTCTAGAGTGAAAACTATACAGTTTGGTGTACCCCAGTGTTTTTAAACTTGATTTTGCAACCTTGGGTATCAAACAATCATGAATATCACACAAAAACACTTGTCTTCTGCAATGCTTTTTAACTTGACTTTGGAACCCTGCCTACAATATGTGGTAAACTTATATTTTACTGATATTGATATACATACTTATAAGTCCTGTATCATCAAACTCCAAGCCACACTAAAAGTCTTTAATGCAAAGGGCTTCTCTAAGCCTGAGGTCAAGCACCAGGCCTTGCTCACTGTTGTTTTGCCCAGTACCTAGCAAGTGCTAGGTACATAGCAGGAGCTCACTGAGTAGGACTGGAGTAAAGGGAGGGGGGTGGAGAGAGCAACATAGAAAGTAAATAGCACTTATCAGGGGCCTGTTAGGTCAAATGCTGAGCTGGGAGCGTCACATGGATTAGTTTATTTAATCCTTGCAGCAAGTTATTGTGATCCCCATTTTATAGAAGAGAAAACAGACTCAGAAAGGTTAAGTAATCTTTCCAAAGCTCACACAACTAAGGACTATTGGAGTCAGGATATTTCTGTTTTATATATTGGAGCTTTGGAATACTTCATTTGAAAAATGTTTCTGCTGCTTTGAAAACCAGAGTCTATATAGGAAATAGTCTAGTAAAAAAAGAAAGGGCTTCCCTGGTGGCACAGTGGTTGAGAGTCCGCCTGCCGATGCAGGGGACACGGGTTCGTGACCTGGTCCGGGAAGGTCCCACATGCCGCGGAGCGGCTGGGCCCGTGAGCCATGGCCGCTGAGCCTGCGGGTCCAGAGCCTGTGCTCTGCAACGGGAGAGGCCACAACAGTGAGAGGCCCGCACACCAAAAAAACACTAAAATATTATTAAATTGGATTCTGGTCAACAAAAAGGTTTCTTGTTAACTTTAATTAAAAATAAAGTCACCATCTAATAAAAATATTCTGTGTAGCCCTTCTAAGAATTTTGAAAAATAAATCTCTACCTGACATTCACTCTTTTAGAATTGCCTTAGAGTTTAAAAATAAATGCATTCTACTTATCAAATATATATATCATTTGAAAGTAAAACATAAAATTAAGAAAAGACTTTTTGTTTAGAGTGTGATGTTTACCAGCTGCTGCAGGGTCCAAGGAAAGCATTTAATTGAATGTCTAAAAGTATTTTTATTATAACACTTCAACTTCAGTTTTATAGTCATGGTGACCAAGGTATTTCTTCTCATTTGAAGTTTTAAATTTGCCCCCAAGTGGATGAAAACATGTTTCAATTTTGCAAGTTTCATCTAAAATCCTTATTACAGAAAAGCAAAATGATGCTTCATTTTATGGCTACAGGGTATATCATAAAAGAACTAGTGGCCATGTTTTTGGCCATAATTTTAAGGCTGTGTAAGGTCTAGCATCTGCTGTTATTTAACTACTGCTTTATTCATTTATACAATAAATATCTGGGTGTCTTTGAAATGCCAGGCACTTGGTGATAAAACAACGTCCCAACTTTCAGAAGGTTTACATTCCAGGCAAGGCCAGGAACAAGTAACCAACAAATGAACAATGTAATTTCTGATAGTGGCATGATCTCTAAAAATAACATAAAACAAGGAGATGTGATACAGCACATAGGGGTAGGTGGTGTGCGGAGATGGCTATAAAGAGTAGCTTCAGAAGAACTCTCCAGGCGAAGGCCTTCAGCCAGAAGTGAGAATGTCATACTCAAGGACAGAGATAAGGCTCATGGGGCCAGAATGGAGTGAATGGAGCAGTAATACAAGATGAGGTTTGGATTTATTCTCAGGGCAACAGGAAGCCAGGGAGGGCTTTAGGCAGTGGAATGAAGTACTGGGATTTAGTTGTTCAAAGATTACTGTGGACTTGCTCTAGAGAGTAGGGGGCATGGAGGCAGGGCAGGTAGGTTGCATCACTGCTTAGGCTGAGCTGTTTGGAGGGGATAGCTAAGAAGACAGAGAGAGGAGGATGTGGTACAATTTGGAAATGGAGTAAGAAGAAGTGCTAGTGGATTGGATACCGTGGGGTAAGGGAAGGAGGGGACCAAAGGTCATTCCTAGGTTTCTGACGTGAGCAGCCCAAGGCAAAATCAGTCCATTTCCTGCAGTGGGAACTTTGTGTTTGACTGCAGGAGTCTCTTCTGCTATGCTTCCTAACGAGTCATAACACACCAGTGTCTGTGAAGCACACAATGAGAACGTTGCTTTAGCGTCTAAATGGGCATCGCGTCATCCTCTCCTTAGAGTCTAACTTATTCCTATTCCCTGAGGGAAACTACAACACATAATGCGGTGTTGCCTATGTGGATTTTAACTTTTCTTCTGACCGACTGTACCAATAGGTACAGGAAATGTAAATGGGCAGTTGCTCAAACAGAAACGAGTCTCAAATCTGATAGTTTTTTAATGTGACTATTTTCACTATGACCACAATTCCAAGGCTTACTAGCCAATTAACCCATTAACCAAATAATAATAATGACTGTCACTCTTTTTGTTTATAGTTAGAACATATTGTATTAAGATATATAGTTAAAACAATATCTAATGTTATTTGAAAGAATTATTCTCTCACTGTGGTTATATCAGAAACTTTTTTGGTTGAGGTATAATTGACGTATAACATTATATTAGTTTCAATGTACAACATAATGATTCGATATTTGTATACAGTATGAAATGATCACCACAATAAGGCTAAATAACATCCATCACCACACATAGTTCCCCAAAAAATGTTTTTCTTGTGATGAAGACTTTTAAGATTTACTCTCTTAGCAGCTTTCAAATATGCAGAACAGTATTATTCCATAGTCACCAGGCTGCACATTATATCCCATGACTTACTTATTTTATAATTGGAAGTTTGTACCTTTTGACCCCCTTCACCCATTTCACCCAGTTCCCACCCCCTGACTTTGGCAATCACCAATCTGTTCACAGTATCTATGAGCTTGGTTCAGGGCTTTTTTTTAGATTCCACATATAAGTGAGATCATATGGTGTTTATCTTTCTCTGTCTGACTTACTTCACTTAGCATAATGCCCTCAAAGTCCATCCACGTCATAGAAAGCCCAGAGATAAACCCAAGCACATATGGTCACTTATCTTTCATAAAGGAGGCAAGAATATACAATGGAGAAAAGACAGCCTCTTCAATAAGTGGTGCTGAGAAAACTGGACAGCTACATGTAAAAGAATGAAGTTAGAACACTCCCTAACATCGTATACAAAAATAAACACAAAATGGATTAGGGACCTAAATGTAAGGCCAGACACTATAAAACTCTTAGAGGAAAACATACACAGAATACTCCATGATATAAATCACAGCAAGGTCCTTTTTGACCATGTCCTAGAGAAATGGAAATAAAAACAAAAATAAACAAATGGGACCTAATGAAACTTAAAAGCTTTTGCACAGCAAAGGAAACCATAAACAAGACAAAATGAGAACCCTCAGAATGGGAGAAAATATTTGCAAATGAAGCAACAGACAAAGGATTAATCTCCAAAATATATGCATAGCTCATGCAGCTCAATATCAAAAAAACAAACAACCCAATCCAAAAATGGGCAGAAGACCTAAATAGACATTTCACCAAAGAAGGTATACAGATTGCCAACAAACACATGAAGGGATGCTCAATATCACTAATCATTAGAGAAATGCAAATCAAAACTACAAGGAGGTATCACCTCATTGATACCTCAGAATGGTCAGAACGGTCATCATCAAAAAATCTACAAACAATAAATGCTGCAGAGGGTGTGGAGAAAAGGGAACCCTCTTGCACTGTTGGTGGGAATGTAAATTGATACAGCCACTGTGGAGAACAGTATGGAGATTCCTCAAAAAATTAAAAATAGAACTATCATATGACCCATCAATCCCACTACTGGGCATATACCCTGAGAAAACCATAATTCAAAAAGGAAAATGTACCACAATATTCAATGCAGCACTATTTACAATAGCCAGGACATGGAAGCAACCTAAGTGTCCATCAACAGATGAATGGGTAAAGAAGATGTGGCACATATATACAATGGAATATTAGCTATAAAAAGAAACGAAACTGAGGTATTTGTAGTGAGGTGGATGGACCTAGAGACTGTCATACAGAGTGATGTAAGTCAGAAAGAGAAAAACAAATACCGTATGCTAACACATATATATGGAATCTAAATAAAATAAAATAAATAATAAAATAAAATTTTAAAAAATGGTTTTGATGAACCTAGGGGCAGGACAGGAATAAAGACATAGATGTAGAGAATGGACTTGAGGACATGGGGAGGGGGAAGGGTAAGCTAGGACAAAGTGAGAGAGTAGCACTGACATATATACACTACCAAATGTAAAATAGATAGCTAGTGGGAAGCAGCTGCATAGCACAGGCAGATCAGCTCAGCGCTTTGTGACCACCTAGAGGGGTGGGATAGGGAGGGTGAGAGGGAGACACTAGAGGGAGGGGATATGGGGATATATGTATACATATAGCTGATTCACTTTGTTATACAGCAGAAACTAACACCCCATTGTAAAGCAATTATACTCCAATAAAGATGTTTAAAAAAGACATAAAAAATTAATTTTTCTTAAAGTCCATCCATGTTGACACAAATAGTAAGATTTCATTCTTTTTATGGCTGAATAATATTCCGTTATCTATCTATCTATCTATCACATTTTCTTTATCCATTTATCTATCAATAGAAACTTAGGTTGTCTCCATATTTTGGCTATTGTAAATAATGCTGCAGTGAACAAGGGGGTACAAATATCTTTTTGAATTAGTGTTTTCTTTTTTTCCAGATAAATACTCAGAAGTAGAAGAGCTGGATCATATGATAGTTCTATTTTTAATTTTTTTAGGAACCTCCATACTGTTTTCCACAGTGACTGCACAAATTTACATTCCCAACAAAATCGTACAAGGGTTCCCTTTTCTCCACATCCGCACCAGCATTTGTTATTTGTTGTCTCTTTGATGATGCCCATTCTAGTAGGTATGAGGTGATATCTCATTGTGGTTTTGATTTACATTTCCCTGATGATTAGTGATGTTGACTATCTTTTCACGTACCTGTTGGCCATCTGCCTGTATGTCTTTCTTGTAAAAATGTCTGTTCAGATGTTTGGCCCATTTTTTAATTAGATTCTTTGGTTTGTTGCTATTGAGTTATATATTTTGGATATTAACCCCTTATCAGATATATGATTTGCAAATATTTTCTTCCATTCAGTAGGCTGTCTTTCCATTTTGTTGATGATATATGATTGCCATTAATTAAGCCCTTGTTATGTTATATGCACCATCCTAAGAGCAATACATAGATCGGAGCATTTAATCAGCATTTCGGTTCTGGAAAGTAGGTATCATTATAATAATTTTACAGAGGGGTAAAAAGCCTGAAGTTACAGAAGCAAAAGGGACAAGTGTCTATTATATTTAATCCTGGGTTTGTTTTTCACCAAAGCTTGGCTTCTAGAGCTCCATCAAACAAATAGAAAAGGTAGATAAGAAAGAAAAGCTAAACAATAATTTTATCTATACCACTGAGAGTTAACAATTAATTGTTTCAAATATCCTTTTCCGCTAAATTGAGCCTAACTACTGAAAATAATAAAAACATCTAAAGACACTGAGAAAATCCACAAAGAAAGTGAGAATTATTTTGTTTCAAGTTGTGAGTTCTCTAGCCTAGGCAAGTTTTATTTAAAGCTTAAAAAAAAAGGTGTAAAACACTGAAAGAAAACATTGGGGGGGTGGAATAATTAGTGAGACAAATAACTGCTTAAGATAGTATCCAGAGGTCACACAGCAGAAGAAACTTCCAGGACTTGAAATGAATATGAACTGGCATGTTCCAGGGAAGGTCGGCTCCCAAGGTCACTCCTGTAAACAGAGGCACCCTCTCTGGGCATCCGGCAGAGAGCACCTTGAACAAGACACCCTTCCCCCTGAAGCTGGTCTTCTAACAGTTAGTTATGGTTCTTCACCGAACTCTGCCCTCCAGAGGATCTTAGATATCCATGATTCCAATGGTTGCGTCTATCCCAACTGTGTCTATAGCACAGGGGAGAAAGAACTTGGCCCAGTGTTATTGAAAGGACCCAGCGTTTCCTTGTGGGTGGAGAGATTTTGTGGAAACAATAAATGGGAATGAGGGCTACCACAATCAGTCCCCAAATGGAAATTAAAAGTTACATCAGCATCTCCTATACATAGCCCCAACTGCATCTTCTGGATAAAGGAAAGAGGAAACAGAAGCAGTAAAAAGAACACCAGCTTTTGTTTCTTCATTGTTCTATGGTTTTGTTTTGTTTTGAGGTTTCATTTTGGCAATGAGAGCAACTAGCACTAAAGATAGCTGAAAATTACAAAGTTTACTTTTTAGTTGATAAGAAAACAATCCTGAACTCCAGATCCTTTGTGAACCAGGTTGCTAGAAAAGCATTCCTAATCTCTTTGAGTGAATGATTTAGTTAGGCCAC